>NC_056523.1:1010501-1046904 GCF_019175285.1 Sceloporus undulatus
CTTTCGTACACCCGAAATTTCGTAACCCGAAACACCTTTTCGTTATGCACTTGGCAAGCGCCTCTAGCTGCACTTTGCATCGATTTGATTTCGCCGTGCTGAAATGCATTCGTACCCCGAAAAATCTTTCCGTAACCCGAAACAGTTTTTTGCCAGTCCAACTTTTTCGTATCCCGGGAAATTTTCGTAACCCGATCATTTCGTTTTTCCCGTCGGCGGTGCACC
This sequence comes from Sceloporus undulatus, assembly GCF_019175285.1. Classification (NCBI taxonomy): domain Eukaryota; kingdom Metazoa; phylum Chordata; class Lepidosauria; order Squamata; family Phrynosomatidae; genus Sceloporus; species Sceloporus undulatus. Next base: position 1,010,727 of record NC_056523.1, read on the forward strand.
ACTTGTATTTCCCCTTTTGTTTCTTCTTCCCACTGTCATGGTTATTTCGGCAACATTCCAGCACTAAAGTCCTCGAATCACAGATGGAAGGGATCACTAAAGGGACATCCAGTCCAACCGCTGTCCATGCACAAATCATCAGCTAAAGGCTCATATACAGTCAGCATTCCACATTTGCAGGGCTTTGACTTTTGTGGATTTGATTTGCACAACATTTGTTAATTGGTTCTCTTTAGGAACCTCTGGATACTCCAGCCTGACTCTGTGGCCAAATTTCACCAGAGTTGCACTGGGGACTAGCTGATTCCTTGGCATTTGTAGGGTGCAAAGGAGCCTCTTCTGCAGCCTTTTCACATTCTGTAAAGGCCAGATTGGGGCCGCGGCATGTGGGCTGCCCCAGCCCGAGCTGTCTGCACAGCCCCCACACTCACCGAAAACACTTAAAGCGGGAACACACAGGTTGTTAGCATGGAATGAATCATAGAGTTGGAGAGGACCACAAGGCCGCTCCAGTCCAACCCACTTCTACCATGCAGGAAATCCAAATCAAAGCATCCCTGACAGATGGCCCTCCAGCCTCTGCTTTAAAGACTCCCGGAAGGAGACTCCACTACACTCCAAGGAAGGGTATGTTTCCACTGTCGAACAGCCCTTGATGTCAGGAATTTCCTCCTAATGTTAACCGGATCTCTTTTCCTGCAGCTTGCATCCATGCTCTGTGTTATGTATCTGGAGCAGCACGAAAACAAGCTTGCTCCATCCTCCATATGACATCCCTTCCAATACCTAAACAGGGCTCTTATATCACCTCTTAACCTTCTTTTCTCCAAGTCTAAACATCCCCAGCTCCCTGGTCATCCTCATAAAGGGCATGATTTCCAGACCTTTCACCCATTTTTAGTCTCCCTCCTTTGGACACGCTCCAGTTTCTCAACCTCCTTTTTGAATTGTGGCGCCCAGACACTGGACACAATTATTCCAGTGAGGCCTATCAAAGCCGGAATCAGTGGCGACACTATTACTTCCCTTGTGATCTAGATACTATACATTACTGATGCAGCCTAACATTGCATTGGCCTTTTTAGCTGCCGCATCACACTGTTGACTCATGTTCATCTTGTTGTCTGCTTGGACTCCTAGATCCCTTTCCAGAGTTAGTCTCCTTCATCCAGGTGTCCCCCCTCTGTATCTGTGGCATTCTTTTTTTTACCCTATGTGTAGTCTTAAACCTGTTGAAATTCATTTGTTAGCTTTGGTCACCACCTTCTCGGGGTCAGCTCCTTCTCAGTGCTTGCTTCTCCCAACCTTGGGACTCCCTTCCATTTGTAGGTACAGTGACTCCATCCTTGCTCTCTTTCCGCTGTGCACGTAAAAGCATTCTCACTGCCATTGGACTTTTAGAAAAGGAATAGGATGGGCTCTAAATGATGTTCCATGCTGTACTGTGTATTTGTGTATTGTCTTGGAATGAACTCTGAGGTTTTGACATTGTAAATAATCAGTCTCTCTTTAAACAACATTTTATTTAAACATTTATTGGGTGTTTGTACCTCACCTTTTAAAAGTAGTTTCTTTTTTCTAATGCACTGCAGCTGCCTTGGTCCCATTATTGAGAGAAAGGCTGGGATGTAATGAATATGCAGTTAGCCCTCCACATTGTGGCTTTCATAGGATCCTTAGCGTTGGAGGAGACGGCAGGGCCATCCAGTCCAACCCCATTCTGCCATGCAGGAAATCCAATCAAAGCATCCCCGACGATGGCCATCCAGCCTCTGTTTGAAGACCTCTGAGGAAGGAGTTTGTTCCACTGTGAACCGCCCTTACTGTCAAGAAGTTCCTCCTAATGTTGAGGTGGAATCTCTTTCCTGTAGCCTGCATCCATGGTTTCCAGGTCTGTTCTCTGTGAGCAGCAGAGAAAACAGCTTGCTCCCTCTTCAATTGACATCCTTTCAAATATTTAAACAGGGTTATCATATCACTCTTAATCTTCTTTCTCCCGGCTAAACATCCCGCAGCTCCCTGAGTCGTTTCTATAGGGCATGGTTTCCAGACCGTTCACCATTTTAGTCGCTCTCCTCTGGACTTTTGCAGAGCTTTAGCTTTGACTTTTGCAGATTTGATATTTTTTACGGGCTTTATTTATTTTCTCTCTAGGAACTCTCTAGGTTCTGCAGCCAACTCTGTTGAAAATTGGACCATAGAGTTGTGCTGGAGGATTTAAAGATTCCTAGAGGAACACTTCTCTAGGCATTTGTGGTTCCTCCAGCATTATTCTGAACCAGTTCTGCCAAATGTTGACCGTAGTTGCGTGTGGTGGAGGCTACTAGGATCCTTAAGTTAGAGTTGTAGTGGAGGACATAAGAGGTAAATTTCTGGTGTTCCACTTTCAGGGGGGGCCTGGGCCCCTAACCCTAGCAATGTGGAGGGCCCCACTGTACTGTAATGATAACATATAATGATAGCAAGGATAATCCTCCCACCTTGGGCCCATACTGGGTGAAAGTGGGGAAAATGGAATATACTGTATGACCAAGATAATGATAAGTAGACTAGTAACAATTCATTCATTTCATTTCATTGTGGCTACCTCTCTCCTAGAACGCACCCAAGATAGATCACAGATAAAATCATTTTAAATTTTTTTTACATTTTACAATATCGCGCCTCCTAAAAGATGGTGTTCATTTGTTGCAAAATAATAATAAATCTGGAAATTAATTCTTCGAAAGCTTTGCTTTTTTAGTGCTTGAAACAACAGCTGCTAAAAACAATGTTTCTACTGTGTCACCATGTCAGAAGCCAGCGTGCAAAAGAGGAAAAGTAGTATGGGCAGCCAATCGCAAAGCAGTTCATTTAATTAACTATTACTGCACTAAGCAGTCTCTAGTGGTTCTTTACAAGTCGTCAGACCATAGGACTTACATTGGAGGAGCTAGAAATGCCTGGAGCGGTGTTCTCTCTAGGAACCTCTAGATCAGTGGTTCTCAACCTTCGGGCCTCCAGAGTTTTTGGATTTCCATTTCCAGAAATCCCCGCCAGTATTGCTCATTGTTCAGGAATTCTGGGGTTGTAGTCTCACAAAATCTAGAAGACCAAATGTTGAGAACCACTGCTCTCGATCCTGTCCTGCAACACTGTAGTCAACTTTCATCAGCTGTTGACCATAGCGTCACATTGGAAGACCATAGACATGCCTGAAGAGATGTTCTCTCTAGGAACCTCTAGATTCTCTAGTGCGCACGTTCTCAATTGAGTGGGGCGGGACCCCCGGGGGGGCGCAAGCTCTGTTATTGCGAGCGGTGTATTCTAACACATTTTATAGACAAATGTACTATTACAGTCGTGCGGGGGACGCCGAAATGTTTTTCTCTTCCAGCGGGGGGCATGCCAGAATAATTGGAGAAGCACTGCTCTAGTGCAACATGTGGTCACTTTCATCGCAACTTGACCTAGGAGTCACATTGGAGAACCTAGAAATGTCTAGAGGAGGTTGTTCTTCTAGGAATCTCTAGGTCCTCCAGAGAGATTCTGGGGCAACTTCTGCTGGAAATAATTCATTTCAATAGGGTTCCATAATCCCATAGTTTCACGTTTCCACCATAAATTCCGGAACGTATCCCCTATGAGATTACAGGAGTAATATTGTATAGGTGTTTTTAACAGCAGCTAAACAGTAGTCGCTGTTCCATTTCTCAGCTGCTTTTTTTGACCAGTATTTCCTTTGTCATTTTTCAGACTATGGGGAGGATTGCCCTCCTTCTCCGAAGCCCATGGCAGATGTCCTCAATAGCTATCAAGTGTTTAAGTGAGGCGGAGAACATGGAGGAAGAAAGAAGAAGAGGGCAAAGAGGCAAGAGGAAAACGAAGCAGGGGTCTGGGTGGAATATGGCCATTCCCGGGCAGGCTGATAACCTTTTTCAATCCCAATCCCAGCAAGAGCTCCCAAGGAAAAGAGTGAGCGTCCTTCACGTAGGAGGAACATTCCCTACCAAGTTCGCCTTGACTCAGATTGCAGAAGCCATTATAGAAGAAAAACCACACATATGCCTGGATTGGGCAGGGGGAGAGTTTTAGTCCATAGCCTAGTCTTTATGTCCACCAGAGAACTTCACACTGGGGACAAACCATTTGATGCATGGAAGTGGAAAGCACTTTAATCAGTTCTCCACCTTACCTCACATCAGAGAACCCCCTACAGGCGAGAAACCCTTAAATGCACGGAATGTGGGAAGGCTTCAGTAGTAGGTCAAGCATTTCTTCACACCCAGAGAATTCACGCAGAGGACAAGCGCTACAAGTGCTTGGAATGTGGGGAAAGACCTTTCAACGGAGTGCGCCACCTTTCTAGTCCACCAGCGAATCCACACTGGGGAGAAAACCGGTGTGTAAATGCTTGGCGTGTGGGAAAGTGTTCAGTCGCAACCGAAACTACACTCAGGAAAAACCAAGCATATGTTTGAAATGTCAAAGAACTTTCAGAGTAGCGAGCTCAATTCAGGTAATGGTGTTGCGACGTTCCTGACGGCACGCAACCCACAACAGAGCACTGACATAAAGAAACCCTATAAGTGCATGGAATTTGGAAAGTGCTATGGTGATACTACAAGCTTTACGAGACACCAGCACATCCAAGGGGAGAGAACCTTATAAATGCTCAGACTGCGGACAAAGACCTATGCTTGGAAGGCAATCCTCATTTAAACATCAAAGGATCCCACACCGGAGAGAAGCCTACAATGCATGGAGTGTGGCCAGACCTTCAGCTTTTCCTCAAGCCTGCTCTCGCATCAAAAAATCCACACTGGCGAGGAAACCGTACAAATGCATGGAATGCGGGAAGGATTTCAGTCATCGCACCGGTCTGATTCAGCATCTGAGGATCCACACGGGACGGAAAAACCTTTCCCTGTTTGGATGCCAAAGAGTTTCAGGCGCAGCCCAAAAGCTCAATTTACACATGAGAGTTTCACACTGGGGAGGAAACCATATAATGCTTGGAGTGTGGACAGCGCTTCCGTTACAATGCTTACTTACGTTCACATAAAAGAATCCACACTGGGGAGGAAACCATATGAATGCTTGGAGTGTGGGAAGACCTTCCACCGAGACGCACCCTCGTGTCCCATCAAAGAATCCACTACTGGGGAGAAGCCGTACGAATGCTTTGAGTGCGGAAAGACCTTTAGCCAGAGCTCGCCATCGTAACCTGCACCAGCGAGTCCACACAGGGGAGAAACCTTACACTGCCTGACATGTGGAAAGACCTTCAGTATAACAGAAATCTTACTTTCCATCACAGACCCATACGGGGGAGGAGAGCCATCCACAGTGCTTCGAGTGTCGGGAAGTGCTTCAGTCAGAGCTCAAGCCTTGTCGCATCATGAAAAAATCCCACAGGGGACAAGCCGTACCATTGCTTTGAGTGTGGAAGAGATTCAGCTGTAGCTCAAGCCTCATTTCTCATCAGAGAACCCACACAGGAGAAAACCGTTAAGTGTTTGAGTGTGGAGGAAAAGCTTCGGTCAGAGTCAGGGCTTGCTTGCATATAAATTTCACAGGGAAAAAATGTAGATGTTCTTGGAGGCTTTTGGGAGGGAAAGGCTTCTTCTCATGGAGTCTGTACGGGAGAGGAGGGGAGCACACTGACATGTCTGAGCATGAAAAGGACCAAAAAGGGGAGAGCAGATAAGCCTGCCTCACCAGCCAACTCCAATATGCTAAAGGGCATAACTTTTTTAAAGTTTGACCACCTAAATGGAAATCCTAGAATGCTAGATGCTGGTGAAAGATCTTTTCATCCCTAGAAGCATTTTGAGGAAGTGTTGGTGTGATCATAGAAAGTTTAAATGTTTTTTGTTTCCTGGACCTAGTTTGGTTCATTTCACACGTGATATTTGTTGTGGAGAAAAATGTTTGCTGAATGTGTTAAACTGTGCTCTCTCTCTCTTTCTCTCTTGTTGTGGACAAGTGTGGTGTAGGAACCTCTCCTATTCTTTCCACTATTTCGCCTCTGGTGCCAATTTTTCTGTTAAAGAACTAATGGTGAGAACAATTCCTGGTATATCATTACTTAAATATGGTTCTCATGTCCCGTCTTCTCCAAGCTAAACATACTGAGATCTTTTGGTCGTTCTTATAAACTTGATTTTTATTCCCTGATTGTTAAATTGTTGTCCATTTTGGCCTTTGTTCTCTGGACGTATTCCTTCTGGAACTATGGTGCCCAGAACTGGTATTACTCCAAGTGAGGTGCTGAACAGAGTAATCTGTGAGAGGAGTAGTCAGGGTTTGGACCGTTTATCAATTTGCCTGGGCCAAATAAAAACCTCCTTCCCCTGTTCCTGCAGGAATTTGAGGGGGAAGTGGGATAAATAAAATATAATAAATGACAACAATAATTGTATACTATTTTAACTGGGTTATGGTTTTTCAAAATGTTTTGTAAAGTTTTAAGAGTGTTTTTTTATTGTGGAGCCACCTTGGGAGAAAGGCGGCCATAAAAATGAAAAATATCATCATTCTTCACATCAGCCCATACAACAGGCCCATCTCCAGTTCTGGTGCAAAGTGTCCAGACAAAGTCCCGCCATGCCGTATGGACCATTACACCAATTTTAAAAACTCACCATTTGCTCCGTTCTTCCGGAGCATTCCAAAGGACAGTGGGGGCTGTTTACAATGCATTCTGTTGTGCCACCCAGTGCTGCCATGGATTGCTCCTCGCTCCACTCTTAGGTCAGATAAGGTGCCCTGCCACATGATCACCGCTGGGCACCTCATTCTGATCTCAAGACGCAGCGCCCACAGAGATGGCACCATGCGGCTTGTGCGCGCAGCCCGCACCTCCTCTGCTCTAGAGCATGATCCATGCTGATGGTGCCAGGCACACACAGCAGGACAACACAGTCTGCCCTCAGCCATGTGCCCTCGCTGTACTCAGATTTAAGCTTCCATGGTGGCAAACGGCAACGGGACACAATGGTGCACACGCAAGTGGCATGGGGGAGCGTGCTGCCATTGTAAACATGGGCTCCAGCATATGCAAAATTTGTTACACAGGGTCCAGAACACATCTCCCATGTATGGCAGGGGCAAACTATGTACAACAGCTGCCTGATTGCAACAAGTGCCCAGAAGTCAGGGCAGCTTCAGGGTCATAGAATCATGAGTTGGAAGAGGCCACAAGTGCATCAGTCCCACCCCTGCCATGCAGGAACTCCAATCAAAGCATCCCCAATACCAGCCTCTGTCTAAAGCTCCAAAAGAGGAGACTCCACTACACTCCAAGGGAGTGTGCTACATTGTCAAACAGCCCTTACTGCCAGGAAGTTCCTCCTAATGTTGTGGTGGAATCTCTTTTCCTGGAGCTTGCTCCATTGTCCGGTTCTAGTATCTGAAGCATCAGAAACAAGCTTGCTCCTTCTTCAGTTGACATCCTTCAAATATTTAAACAGGGCTATCATATCACCTCTTAACCCTCTTCCCAGGCTAAATACCCCCAACTCCCTAAGACATTCCTCATAGGCTTCATGGTTTCCAGGCCCTTCACCATTTTGGTGGCACTCCTTTGGACTGCTTGTTTCTTAACATCCTTTTTAAATTGTTTTTGCCCTGAACTGGACACCGTATTTCAGGTGTGGTCTGACCAAAGCAGAATGAGTGGCACTATTCCTTCCCTTGATCTTGACATTTACCTCTGGTTCCTGGACTGCCTCCCCAGGGATACCAAAATCCTTGTATACTCACAGTCCCATTCAATACAATGGCCACAGAAAATGGTATCCCTTGTACAAAAATGGAAAATCAAGATTTGCTTTTTGGGATTTCTATATTCTTAAAGAATTTTTTCAAGCTATGGATACTTGAATCCGTGGATTAAAAAAAATCCATGGATCTATAGACAAGAGAGAGAGGAGAGAGAGACGAGCTGGTGTAGTGGTTTGACATTGGAGTATGACTCTGGAGATAGGGTTCAGATCAGCGCTTGGCTATGAACAACCCACTTGGGTGACCTTGGACTAGTCACAATCTCTCAGCCTCAAAGAAGGCACATGGCCAACCCTCTCTGAACAAATCTTGCCAAGAAAACCCCATTGATAGGGTTGCCATAAGTCGGGGAACGACTTGAAGGTACACAGCAATGGAGGGAAAGAGAGAGAGATTAGCTATATCCTTCTTGGATGCAGGGCAAACTTGGTTTGCTTTTTTACTGTATGTGCATGTATAAAATTATTATATATAGTAAATTAATTTTACTCTATTTACTAAATCAATAATTTAATTTATAACCCACCTTTCTCTCAGCCTAGTGCCCAAGCAGCTTGCACAACGATTTAAACAAAGTGCAGTAAAACATTCCTGTTAGGACAAAAGATTATTAAAACCAAACCTATTTATTTTTTTTAAAGTTAAACTAGTTTAAAAACATAATAAAGAAAGATAACCGTGAGCACTTCATATGAAAAACCTCTCTATCACATAAATTAAGAGCCAAAAAAAAAGGCCTTATTTTCTGATGGAAAGAAGAGAGAAGAAAAGCAGCTCTCCAAATTGGAGCAGTCACTGAGAAGGCCCAGTTCCAGTCCTCGTCAAAGATAATAGCTTTCAACAGCCCTCCTTTTCCTTCTCTGGGTGTTTGATTACTTGTTCGGTTTCCGATAAAACTGAAGCATTGATACAAGAATGATATTCTCTTGAGGGCTCCTAGTTTGAAGTCCTTGAAGTCAAGGAATGACTCTATCTGCCTCTCTTTCCTTTTCTCCATCTATTACGGGCGAAACATACAAAACTCAACCACACCAGCTCGGCTTCCTCCATGTGATAAAATCTATAACAGCTTAAGACAGGTAAACATACGTCTTAAAGTGGAAGGTATCCTTCAAGGACTTTTGTTGACATAGTAGGTATGGCTCGGCGGGAGAGATGTTCCCTTTCTATTAGAGATCGAGGACTTCCACACCTTTCTGGAGGGAAACACTAATGTTTGGCTAAAGGATAAGTGAGGAACTCGGAAGAAGATGAGGGATCCACAAGAACCTTTGTCCTGTTGTGGGCTTGTAACAAAACAGGTCTCCTGCTAACACAAACGATGATGGGGACTGATGAACAAATTGCTACTCTAAACAGAAAAATATATCTTTTGATAACGTCTTCCAAAAGGTTGCCTGCAAATATTTGGAAGGGGCAGATTCAACAAGAAATCCATGTTGTCAAGCTTTAAGGAGGGGTTTGGTCCAAGTGGGCTTCCAAACGGTCAGCTGTGATGGTTGGCACCTGGTAGTTAGTTGTTGTTTATGTGCCTTGAAGTTGACTCTGGCCTTGGTGACCCTTGTCTTTGATTATCTTGGCAGGATTTTTTCAGAGGAACGTTTGCCATGACCTTCTTTTGAGCCAAGCGACGTGAGGTTACCAAGATTGCTCAGTGGTTTTCCATGGCTGAGGAGGGAATGAACCTTGGTTCTCTAGGAGGCCCTAGTCCAACACTCAAACCACCACATCAGGCGCGCGTCTCTAAAAGTGAGTTGTGTAACCCTGTGCCTTGGCTTTCTTGGCAAGATTCTTTCAGAGGCGTTTAGCCTTGCCTCCCTCTGAGGCTGGAGAGTGTGTTGCACAAGATCACCCAGTGGGTTTCCAAGGCGAGAGTCCTAGTCCAGCACTCCAAACAATTGCTAGTTTTCCGCTGCCCATGAAAGGCATGTTATTCTGAACTGTGCAACTTGACATGGCAGTTAATCAGTAAGAAGGGAATTTGCTTGTCTTGTAAACATCTTTTCCTTCTAAGAGAACGTCAGCCAAGGAGCGCTGCGGGAAAGACTTTTATTTCACAGCAACTAATGAGATGTTCTCATCGCACTTCAATTCATATTTTTTTAGATGGATTTGGTGCAATCGTCTGATGAAGAAAATAGTTACCTACTGGTAACAATGCAGATGACCTGCAGTGTTTTCTGCTGTGAACGTTCGTTCGCATCACTTGGTTGCAGAAGGAGAGTTACTAATGTGTCCTTGCGATAGAAAGAGACATCTTCACAGTGGATCTCGACTTGCCTACAGCCTTCAGATTATAATAACTATTAAAATCTGTGTAGTTTTTATAGAAGCTGTTTCCTGGACTACTGGTGGGCGGCGCGAATTAAGTCTATGGATATCTGTTTTGAACAATAATTCAAAAGATTTGAAATCTTTCTGCAGGGGATGGATCGACTGGCACACTTTTTGACTTCTTCTTCTGCAGGATATTGCGCGGTGCTTTGCCAGCTCTTAAAATGAGATTCCCGTGCAAGAGCAAGTTGGAGACTTAACCTTAATTTTGGTTGAGGTTCTGGGAAGACATTCAACAAAGTAAACTGGTCTGAGACTGACTATTGCAGACATTTTTACATCTTTAGGGTCCGTGTGTATGTGTGTATGTATATATATATTTAAATCTATTCTTCCTGTGGTTTCAGATTTGCTTCTCCTTGAAATTTCTTTGAAGGGAAATATTAGAATCAGGCAATAGGCTCTAATATTTTATTATGTGGGAATTTTACTGCTAGGATAGGGTCGAGTCAGAACGTAATAGCTACCCAAAAAGGCACAGTTAGTATAGAGGATTATGTCTTCTCTCGCAGACCTCTTCGAATTTGTGCTGAATAAACAACTGGGGGTGAGGGTGGGGGTTCTTTCGAACATGCACTTTCATTTTGTTTCTCTATAGCTTTCAGGTACTGATTAGGATAATTCATGGGGTTTACACCTTTCAAGTTCTAATGTGTTTGTTATACCTTCAGGTGTTGTTTTCACTTTGTTCATGGGTTGTTCCTTTGATATGCTCAATTAATGGGCATCCAGTTGTCTTGTATTGCTGATGTGCCACTTATGTTCTCTGCTGGATTGGCTTTAAGGAATATTGGTTGTCTGTTTCTCTTGGTAGTGTGTCTACATTAGTGATTTACTTCCACTTCCTTCTGGGTTCACTGCATCCAGGCCCCCAAACACCCTCGTGGTGCCCACACTGATTCTGGGCTTCCTCCCTTCACCCCCATTTCAGTAACTCCCCTTTCGCTGTGGGTTTCAGCTCTCTTCGCAGTGACAATGGCAGCTGTCTTTTCACTTGTGGTCCCTGCAGCTGCCACTGTTGTGTATTCTGAGGCCAATATCAATAACCTCGCAGTGGTGCCAGGGAAGAATGGGAACTGTGGCAGTCACCCCTGGTTCAAAGAGAGCTGAAAACTGACAGCAAAGAACAGGTAAGCAGCAATTTAGGGGACAGGTAATTCGGGTCAGATACTTCTGAGATATCCTGTAGTATTCTGTCAAGTGTAGACCCACCCTTGGTTAGGTCTTGTGAAAGGGCATTTCCGTGTAGTTTTAGAGATGCTCTATGGATAGCGGCGGTTTTTTTTTAATTTTTTCCACATTTACAGTTCATCGGTTAGTAGTCCCTGCACTTAATTATTCCACGAAAAAGTAATGGGCATGGAGATGAATTTGGGCATGAGGTGAGAGTGCTTCTTTGGATTGAAAACATTCCAGATCACTGGCAAGAGATCCTGGTTCTCCTCAAGTGTACTCTCTCATACCTCGAAGGTAGAGGCAGGGTTGTCTTCCATTACTGCAAAATTCACAGGGATGAAGGCTTTCATGGTCGGCATCCATAGTTTTTTGTGGGGTTTTGGGCCATGTTCTAGAAGAGTTTTTCCTGGCATTTCTCCACATCTGTGGCTGGCATCTTCAGAGAATGCGTTCTCTGAAGATGCTACACACGATGCTGGTAAAACATCAGGAATAACTCTTCTAGAACATGGCCACATAGCCCAAAAACCCCACAAAAAACTTGTTTATAGGAGAGTTCTATCCTGTAGAAAAAATGCAGTTTGGTCCCTTTAAGTGCGTTAGCCCTATCCTATAAAACCCTGGGTGTTTAGTTTTACAAGGTCTGTAGCCTTCACTAGCAGAGAGGCCTCACCAAGTACAAATCCCAATTTCTGTAGGATGGAGCCATGGCACTGAAATGATGTCAGCTGCATTATTTCTACAGTGCACCCATAGTTAAAATGTTTTTTTAAAACTCCACAGCCTCTCACGAAGAGCAGTTTAGCTAATCTTGTGATTGGAACTCTAGGAGAGGAGGGAAAGCATGCAAATGTACTGTTCTTTATCTTGCAAACACTCTCTGCCCTTGTTGGAGAATATTGATTCTTGGAAGCAAATCTTTCCATATCTGTCATCCATCCATCCCTCCATCCATGGCAGTATCCTTAATAGGATGCCAGTGAAGATACTAGTCTGCTTTCATTCAGATTCTCCCTTTCCGTTCCAGGCTGCTCCCATGTTGTTGTGGTGACCAAAATCAGCCATAAATTAGTTTGCGCAGGTGGTCTACAGCCGATGAAAGCATCCTGGTCCTTCTGCTGTTGGGTTCTAGCATCCCCTGTCCACAAATGGTGAACTGGCCCCCTAAACAACAGATTGCATTCAAATCATCCCCGGGTCATAAAATATGAATCACAGAAATGGAGAGCCCAGGGCCCTTCTGCTGCAGTCCAGGCGCCCTTCTGCCATGCAGAAATACCCAAAACACCCCTGAGAGTGACCACTCCAGCCTTGGTTTAAACCTCCAAAGACGGAGACTCCACCACTTTCTGAGGGAGTGTTGTTCCACTGTCGAACAGCCCTTACTGTCATGATGTTCCTCCTAATATTGAAGTGGAATCTTTTCTGTAGCTTGCATCCATTGTTCCGGTCCCCTTCTCTGGAAGAGTAGAAAATAGTTTGCTCCACCCTCAAGTGACACCCCTTCAAATTTTTAAACAGGGCTATCATTTACCTCTTAACCATCTCTTTCTTCAGGCTGAACTACTCAGCTCCCCAAGTCACTCCTCGCAAGGCATGGTTTCCAGACCCTTCACCATTTTGGTCATCCTCTGGACATCCCACAGCCAGATCAGGGGCCCTAACCTGGGACATAGCCCCCCCTACACAGATTGAGGCAACTGGGAAGAAGCAGCTCTGGGGTTCTGCCAAGAACCAAGCAAGGAGTCTGACTGCAGTTTGACCCACTTCCACTCCCACAGAGCCTCAAAATGACACTTCTACCCAGATCATTCCAGGGTCGCATGCCATATCTCCATAGCTGGATATGGGTCCCCCTGACCTGGCATGCGTGCACCCTTATCTCTGGGGTCTGTAAGGCAGAACCAAGTTAGAAGACTGCAACTGCATAGGAATGGTCCACCACTCCTTCAACTGGGCCTCCAACCCTTCCAGTTCCCTGAAATAACCGTCTTACCCAGATCATTCCAGGGCTGGATCCTCTTAGTGGGATCAAAGTCCTATGCTAAACAATAGTTTTAGGGACCATTATGACAAATCCATATGGTTGGACAATGGGTCCCGGGTGAGGCAATGGGAAGATAGATTTGGCTTCAGATTCATGCTGTGTGCCTTCAAGTTCTTTCCAGTCTACAGCAACCCTTTGGTGATCCCATCAAGGTGTGTTTAGAAAGGGTTCGCCATTGCCTTCCTCCAAGGCTGAGAGAGTGGGCTTTCTCAAAGTCACCCAGAAGATTTATATAGCCCTGGTTCAAATACTTAAGGGATGTCATATTGAGGAGGAGCAATCTTGCTTTCTGCTGCTCCCGCGAACAAGACCCGGAATAATGGATGCAAGCTCCAGGAAAAGGATTTCAGCTCAACATTACGGGAATGGAACTTTCTGACAGTAAGGGCTGTTTGAAGGTGGAACACACCTCCCTCAATGGAGATTGTGATGGAGTCTCCCTCTCTGGAAGTCTTCAAACAGAGTTAGATGGTCATCTGTTGGGGATGCTTTGGGTGAGAGTTCCTGCATTGAGAAGGTTTTGAATGGATGTGTCCTTATGGTCTTTTCCAACTCTATGATTCTATGAATGGCCAGGATTCAAACCCTGGTCCCCCAGAAACCTATGGCATAGTGTCCAGCATGGTGTGCAGCCACAACGTTGTGAGTTTGATCCCAGGGCTCCAAGGTTGACTCAGCCTTCCATCCTTTTGTAGGTTGATAAATGGAGTACCAGTTGCTGCGGGCCATTGGATTCCACATTTTAAACTGCTTAAGAGTGCAGAATTCACTATGAAGCAGTATAGAATGCTCTTGCTATTGCTCTTCATGGGCTTATTTAGGGCAGAATATTATTTTTAAAAGGACACTGAACTGTTCAGGTGTGACCCATCATCCATTCTCAGCTGTAAGAACAGTACAAGTGGGCGGATAACCGGAAAGTTTATCCCTCGGCTTGTTGAACTATCAGGCTGACTTGAGTACAAATCAATCTTTTGTACCAGATGAGAAACCGTTAAATCTTGACCATGATGCTGATAAGGGACTCCAAAACGCAGCTATCTTGCTTGCTGCAGGGACATGGATGATAATCACTTGTGACCCATTACAGGAGAGAAATTTCCCCGCTTATATTGTCAAAGTTGTCTCTCTGCAAACCTGGAGGCAGATTTGGGAAAATCCTTCAGAGCTGTGCCTTTGTGGAAGATGGTAATATTAAATGTCTTCTGCTGCCCCACTTATGAAGCAATAGAGAAAAGATGATGGGTTCGATGACCGATGGCTTTGCAGGCTCAGAAGGCAATGTAGTATTAATTACCAATGGGTGAATTTCCTTATGTTTGTCCCCAGGTGGCAATTTTACATGGTCACTTTAAAATTAGAAATTTGTATTGGCTTAACACCTATCTACATCTGGCTTATTATTATTATATTTAATGTATCCCACCCTTGTCCCAAAACGGATTAAGAGCAGCTTACAAATTAAAAAACAGGACAATTAAAAACCTACAAAAATGGTACATTAAAATAGAATTAAATTTTAGAGTTAATGGTATTTTAAAACTTTGTATTTGGATCGCTTCTGTTGGAGCTGCGCCTGCGGTTAGGCATTTAGGATTTAAGTTTTGTTTCTACTCCATGTGTGTGTGTTGATGGCTGTTATGACTTGTGATTCCAACAATAAATTTACTTATCATTGGGTTCCAATATTTTGCAATTATTATCAAAATGCATCTCATCATCTTTTCCTATGCATATCTTGTGCTATGTATCATGATCCCATGGGATCAGTTCCCTATTATTAGCTGTAATTTAATATTTTTATCCAAATATGTTTAATTAGATTATCATATCCCTCTTGCCCATGGAGTATACCTGTTTTGGACTAGTCAGAGTAGAAGAGCTTTCTCCAGCTCTCTTATCTTAAATACCAGAGCCACAGAATTGGGAGGCTCTCCTTAAGACCATCCAGTCCAACAACCACTGAACCCAGACTGCGAAACCAGTCGCTGGAGGAGAGTGTGACCCCATCCAGGACTGGAGGTTGCAACCCAATTCTTGGTTTCGGGGCGCGCTACCATGAGCACCTCCGTCTTGTCTGGATTCAGTTTCAATCTGTTTTCCTCATCCAGCCCATACCGCCTGAAGACATTCATTGAGAGAAGAGATGCCATCGGAATTTGAGGCCGACGAACAAGATACAGAGAAATAGATTTGGGTGTCATCAGCGTACTGATAACACCAGCACCATGAATCCGTATTATCTCACCCAGCGGCTTCATATAGATGTTAAATAATATCGGGGACAAATAGCCCCCTGAGGAACCCCACAAGTGAGGTACCTCTTACTGAGCTACAGTCCCCGAGTAGCACCCTTTGAGACCTGCCCGAGAGGAAGGACCTGAACCACTGCAGAGCAGTGCCCCGATACCTCACCCCCTCAGGCGGGTCCAAGAGGATGCTGTGATCTATAGTATCAAAAGCCGCTGGAGGTCTAAGAGCACCAAAGGGTCACACTCCCCTTGTCAATGCTCAGCGCAGATCGTCGGTCAAGGCAACCATGGCAGTCTCAACCCAAAGCCTGTCCTAAAAGCCAGTTTGAATGGGGTCTAATAATCGGTTTCATCCAAGACAGCTTGGAGCTGAAGGGCAACCGCCCTCTCGATCACCTTGCTAAAAATGGGAGCAATGGCACCGGCCTATATTCTTCATATCCAGGGGGTCTAGGGAAGGTTTTTTCAGGAGTGGCCTAACCGCCGCTTCCTTTAAACAAGATGAACATGTCCTTCCCTGAAGGATGCACCAATGATATCCGTGAGGAATCTCATCAATTATCCCGCCCTGGACGGCCAGCCATGATGGGCAAGGTCGAGAGGGCAAGTTGTCTTCCTCACCTTACCAAGCAGCTTGTCCACGTCATCAGTACTCACAGATTGGAAATGATCCAGTATAACTACATCGGCGGAGTCACTGGACGCCTCACCTGTGTCTCTGTTTCAACTGTGGCATCTAAGTCGGCTCTTATCTGAGAGTTTGTCTGCAAAGACGTTGTTAAACGCGTCACAGCAGGCCGTCGTCGGGTTAAGTAAGGGATTTGGCGCAGGGGGCACCTGTGTCATTTCCCTCACCACCCTTAAACAGCTCTGCTGGACGGGACTCTGCAGCGCAAAGACAGCTCTGACCCCCAATGACAAGGAGGGTCGTAAGCTGACACCATGGCACGGAAATCCTATGCCTCCGCAGTTCTGGACCTCAAAACTCAGAACTACTCAGCATGTATGGCTGCCTACCAACAGCAGCTTTGGGAGAGCTCTTCCCTTGTATGAAGCCTCCCTGAGGGTAAGAGTGGAGCCATGGCCATCATGCAGAAGCTCATGCACTAGTTCACACCAGATCTCAGCAGCCCCACACTCGTCTGCTGACTGTGCCTCCTGACAACTCTTGGGCGCCCTGGCCACTCCGATGCCACGCCTGGCTAAGGTCTTCGGACCTAACGCCTCAAGCCAAACAGCCCATCGAGGAGCTCCCTTCAATGCCAGGGGACTCTTCCACAAGGAGACTGAAGAGAGTTAGACTCCAAAAAACAAAATGAAGAACACAGTCTGTAAATATGGTATATCTTCTTCCTAACTTCTCGCCCTTTTATATTTTTTTTATATTATATTATTAACCTTTATTTATAAAGCGCTGTAAATTTACACAGCGCTGTACATACATCTTTTTAATTGGATGGTTCCCTGCCCTCCGGCTTACAATCTAAAAGACACGACACAAAAGGAGAAGGGAAGGTGGTGGGAAGGGGCCTTTGTAGTAGGATAATACATATAAATACATAGCAATACAGGAAATGATTCAATTAAACAGGCACCCAAAGAACCTCAAATAGTAAGCGACAATTATGCAATGCCTAGGAACACTTCTCTGAACAGGATGGTCTTCAACTCCGTTTGAAGCTGGTTAAAGAAGTGATGGCCCTGTGTCTCGCGCGGGGAAGAAGGTTCCAGATGATGGGGCAGCGAGTGAAAAGAGGTGAATCCGAGATGGGGCAGAGGAAATCCTGGACGGGACAGCCGACCTTGGCTACCAGCCGGAGGGCCCTGGTGGGAAGGTGAGGAGAAGAAAGGTCTGTAGTAAGGAGGGGCCAGTCCATGGAGGGCTTTAAACGTCGACCGCAGGAGCTTGTACTGAATGCGGAAAGGAGAGGGAGCCAGTGAAGGGATGCCAAACAGGAGAGATGTGGTCAGAGCGGTGGGTGGAAAGTATAATGCGTGCAGCTGAATGCTGGAGAGAAATTAAAGGACGGAGGTAAGAAAGAGGAAGCCCAGCCAGGAGGACGTTACAGTAATCAAGTGGGAGACACTAGGGCATGGACCAGGATCTGGCAGTAGAGGTGGAAGATAAGGTCGGATTTTAGCCTATTGACCAAAAGAATCTACAAGCCTTGGCTGTGGTTCTGGATCTGGAGGGACACACGACAGAGAAGAGTCAAAGATGAGGCCAGACTGTGGGCTTGCTGGACTGGTTGAATGGAATGTTGTCCACAGAGACAGAAAAGGAGGTTGAAGGGTGGGCTTAGGAGGAAAGACAAGAAGCTCCAGTCTTGGACATGTGGCTTGAGCTTCAAACGCCCTGGCGCATCCACTGTGAGACAAGACAAAACTTGCTGTTCAGCCTTGGAAGGTCAGGGGTGAAAAGATACAGCTGGGTGTCATCGGCATAAAGATGGTAGGAAAAGCCAAAAGAGCTGGTGAGTTTTCCTAAGGACAGTGTGTAGAGAGAAAACAGAAGGGGACCCAGAACAGAGCCCTGGGGAACTCCAACAGAAAGGGAACAGGAGAAGAAGTCTGACCTCCTCAACCACTGCGAAAGATCTGCCAGACAAGTAAGATCTGAACCAGTCAAGAACGAGTCTGAGAACCCAAGGTCAGAGGTATGTCAATTAGGAGACAGTGATCATGTGTGTCAAAGGCTGCAACAGATCGAGAAGATGAGAACAGAGTAAAGGCCATTAGCCTTGGCCTGTAAAAGGTCATTCGAGATCTTGGTGAGAGCTGTCTCTGTAGAATGCCTTGGGCGGAAGCCAGACTGAAAGGGATCGAGGATGGAGTTGGTTTCAAGAAAACTCAAGACACGCGAATAAACAACCCGTTCCAAGACCTTAGAAAGAAGGGAAGAAGAGAAATCGGAGGAGGATAGCTGACAAAGAGGAGGGGTCAAGAGAAGGAAATGAAGCATTAGTCCGAAGGGAGGAGCCTGGAGAGAGAGAGAGATTGAAGATATGGAGAAGCGAGGGCAGAAAGGACGGGGCTATAAGGATTAGAAGACGAGTAGGATAGGATCAAGAGGAGGTAGCAGGTTGGAAGAGTTCAGAAGTGTAGGTTCATCCAAGAAGCAGGAGGAAAACACAGAATTTTTTTTAGACGAGGGCGATAGAAGATTATGAGCAGAGAGGAATCGGGGGGGAGACTGTCTCAGACGAATGGTGGTAATCTTAGAGACGAAATAATTAGCAAAGTCATTAAGAGAGAATGATGAAGGACAGAGGAGAGGGAGGTTTTTAGCAACGGTTGAAGATGGAGAACAAGGAGGAGGAGGAGGAGGAGGAGGAAGAGGGAGCATAGGTGGGAAGAACCAAAGGGAGGCAGCCCCTGCTGCCCGTCGTGATGAGAATGGTAAGGTGGGCCTTTGGGTGGCCAGGGCTGCAAAGTCCCTCGTCCCCAATGATACCACAGCTGCGTGGCCATACTGCCACTGAGGACAGTGGGACTTAAGCATCCGTGGATTTTGGTATCCGCCCGGGGATCCAGAACAGATCCCCATGAATAGCGAGGGCCAAGTGTATTTAGGGTTGCCATAGAGGACCTCCAAACGGACAAATGTAGGACAAATGTAGGGCAACATTTTCAAATGTAGGACACATTTTTATAAAAATGGAGGATGCGCAAAAAATTGAGGTTTTTTAAAATGTTAATATAATGCATGTTTTAGGCATGATCAAAATGGAGGACTTTTGGCATTATTCTTAGACAGATGGCAGAAATGGACTTGCCCTCGGGTTCAACTTTACTTCTCAGAAGTGTTTACTGGGCAAGGGACTGTGGTTTTCCACTGCGCTGAGTTTGTACAAAATCACAGCAAGTTACATTGGCCATGCCCAGAAGCTTTCTGATATCATATCACGATCATAATCATCTATCTCATCATCATCATCATCCTCATCACCTCACCACCACCACCACCACACCACACTATAATTGGCCAAGAAAGGCAGACTGTTAGCATTCAGCCAGCCCATAAATACACAAAAAATGCACTGCATATATTTAATATAAAAAATAATGAAAAAATAAAAAAAGCAAGGCAGGGGTTTATATTTAATAATAAAAATTAATGTAATAAAATAAAAAAACAAGCATAATAAAAATTAATATAAAAAACAAAAACAAGAATAATAAAAATGAATAAAATACAAAACAAGAATAATAAAAATTAAGAAATAATAAAAAAAAAAAGCAATAATAAAAATTTTAAAAAATAAAATAAATAAGTATTTTATTTTTAAATATAATTAAAAAACCAAAATACCAAGGCAGACCTAATGGCCACTGACTCAGCTTTCCTCCTCCTCTCCTTCTCCTCTGGCCCAATTCTGCCCTGGCCTTCAGCGCACCCTTCCTCCGGCTCCTTCCTCCTCCTCCTCCTCTCTCCCCCCTCCTTATGATGGCTGGCGCACACGCGGAGAGAAGCAGGGCAGGCGTGCGCGTGCGGAGGGGAACTGGGGCAGGCCACGCTCGCGTGGGGAAAGCAGGGCAGGCACGTGTGCTGCCACTGGCCCCTGCTGAGGCCTGGGCGGTGTGCAAGCCCTCACAGTGGGGCGCGGGTGACGCGGCGCTTCTGCCGCCGAGGGGGAGGCGAGGAAGGTGGAGCCGGAGGAGGAGGTGGGTTGGCGCCCACCGCAGCCGCATTAGCGGCAACGGCAATGGCCGGAGCGCGGCCCCCAAACCGGGAACAAGGCATGGGTGGGGCCCCAAACCGGACCGGGACAGGGAGGGGCCCCCCAAAACCGTGATTGTCACGGGGGCCGCCGGTTATGGCAACCCTAGGTTATTGTGTGCCTTCAGGTCAACTCTGATATAGCAATTCTCTACTGGGTTTTTTTTCACCAGGGTTTATTCAGAGAAAGTTTTGCATTGGCCTTCCTCTGAGGCTGAGAGAGTGGGACTTGTCCGAAACTCACCCAATCGGTTTCCTTGGCCAAGCATGGATCTGACCTGGCCATCTCATGTCGTCGTCTGCCACTCAGACCACTACCCCACGCTAGCTCTCAAGGTTTATTCAAAGGGTTTTTTCCACCATTGCTTTCCCCTGAGGATGAGAGAATGTGACTTGCCAAGGCCTTCCAGTTGGCTTCTCTGTCTGAACGGGATTCGAAACCTGGCCTCCCAGCTTCCGGGTGTTATACAGAGGGATATCGGTTTTTGTTTTTAAGTTGTTTTTATGCATTGATATTGTGTTTTAATATGTTTTATACTGTTTAATACTGTCTTAAGGGGGGGAGGGATAAAGTGTTTTTAATTGTCATATTTTATATTTTACTGTTGTTAACCGCCCGGATTGGTTTGCCAGAGGGCGGTATACTAAATAAATATTATTATTATTATTATTATTATTATTATTATTATTATACAAACTGCAGAATAAAGCAGTTTGCCACCACTTTAGTCCCTATAACTCTGCCCTCACCAATATGAGATCTTTGTTTGCTGAGGCCCAGAGCTCCCTGACAGGCCAGGCTGAATACTTTGAGCCCACAGACCAGAGTTATCCATTAAATGGTGCCAATCCTTTATTGCTGCAGCGTGGGTTGATCCCTACTGCTCAGATCACTGGCTTCCTGACAACATGTAAAATATCTTGGGGTGTGTTAGTGCTTCAGGGTGACTTTAACGTATATCACCTTCTACTGGAGTTTCTCCCAGCAGGTTTATTCAGAGGAAGTTGCCATGGCCTTCCCCTGAGGCTGAGGAGCCGGCCTTTTGCCCAAAGTCACTCAGTGGTTTCCCTGGCTGAGTGAGGATTCGAACCCCTGGTCTCCGTCCTTGCCTTTCTTTTGCATGGGTGTTTCTAGAGCAGTGCTTCTCAAATTTGGTCCTCCAGATGTTTTGGACTTCCATCTCCAGAATTCCTGACTGCTGGCCAAGCTGGCTTAGTGCTTCTGGGAGTTGAAGTCACAAAACAGCAGGAGACCAAAGTTTGGGAAACACTGTTCCAGAGCAAAAGCCAGGCCATGTTCAGCTGTTTTTGCTGAACTTAGCAACGGCTTGTAACACATGTTTTGCCTTCTCTGCCGAGTGCAACATGTTCCCAGGGAGGGCTTCCTATCATTATCACTTATTGACCTATAATTATCACAAACTATAGCGGCTTAGTTTTTTCTTCGCCAAAGCTCCAGGCATTTCCTTACAAGTCCAATAAAACACATCCACATCTGTGCATCTTGAACTAAAGAAGTCAGCAACAAGGTTGTGGATGCAAAGGACTTCTGTCCCCTTGGGAATCACGGCTGAGACCAGATTTCAGCAAGCTGGGCGCTTTTGCCGCAGTGTGTTTCCATTTCTAGCTTGCCGAGAGCCACAGCTGCTCTCAGTCGGCACAAACAATGCTCTGGAATTGGAGACAAAGGCCAAGAGGCCCCAGCTCTTTCCCCCTTATTCTCAGGAAAGTTTTCGCACATAGATGAAGCAGAAAGGGCCATAACAGATGATTTCCGTGGCAGCAGATGGCCACCCCTGTCACTGGGGGCAATGAAACTGCCCCCAGCATTGCTCGGCTTAGAGTCCAAATTGCAAAGGAACTATGCAAGCTGCTGAATCCTCTCTTCAAAATAAAGGGCCCATATAGACAGGCCAAAATAAAGCTGCTAGGGGTCACTTTGGAAGTGTGCTCTTTAAATGTGGCATGCATCCTAAGAGGCCAGAAGCAACGCAAAAGTCATGCCTCAGCCCTAAAGAACTGCGCATAGCTTGGTGCAGCTTCTGGCCTTTTAGGATACATGCATCATTAAACAGCACACCTCCAAAGTGACCCAAAGCAGTTTTATTTCGGCCTGTCTGTATGGGTCCATAGTTATACTAAACCCAGAGTGGATTCACCTCTCCTCTGGTTTATATGCACCAAACACCAGAGATTTATTACAGTCGATCATATACTTTCTGCTCCCCCATAATATACATTTGGCTCAGTTGTTCATACAGGCAGATGGTGATAGATGTGATGATGATGTGATGATGATGATGATTAAATATCCCGCCTTTCTCCCAGTAGAGGGACTCAAAGTGGCTTACAGATGCCTCTTCAACACAGAAATGGAGGACCTACCTGAAAGACAGAATCATAGAATCACAGTATCCTAGAGTGGAAGGGATCCGCAAGGGCCATCCAGTCAAATCCTTCTGCCATGAAGAAAATACATGGATCCTAGAGTTGGAGAGATCCCAAGGGGCATCCAGTCAAATCCCTTCTGCCATGAGAAATACATAGGATCCTAGAGTTGGAAGAGATCCCCAAGGGCCATCCCGTCAAACCCCTTCTGCTATGGAGGAATACACAGGGACTTAGAGTTGGAAGGGACCCTCAAGGGCCATCCAGTCAAACCCTTCTGCATCCAGCCTGTTAGCACACTCTACACATCCCTCACTGAATTTGAACATCCAGCCTCTGTTTAAAGACCTCCAAAGAAGGAAACTCCATCACAATCCAAGGTAGCTACTCCACCACTGAACATGTCTTACTACCAGGACATTTCTCCTAATGTTTAGGTGGAATCTCTTTTCCTGTGTTTGCACCCATTACTCCATGGTCTAGAAGTTATCACACCAGGGCCAATTCACCAACAACTGTTGCATTGGAAGAAGAACAAAACAGTAGCGAGCACCATGTGGTTGATATTTCCTACCACTGCCACAACAAAGATGAAATAAAAAACCAATTGCAATTGCATCCCACAACATCCATTAATGAATCATTATTTACATCACAATTGATCTTTTTGCACATGAGCTGTTTCAGCACTCCGGCACATGTCTGACATTACTGTTTCCATCCTGTACAGAATAAAGTATATAAAATAAATTATTACTTAACCACATTGTTTTATCCAGTGCAAAGAAAATAGTGTCCCATACCTGAAAATAAGACTGAAATCCACTGCAAAACCGATGGTAGCAATGAGAATGAATTGCTTCTATGAAATAGAGCAGTCTAGAGAGTTTATCAGATGCGAGTTTTTGGCGATTTTTCCTTCCTATGTTAGCATCACTGACGTTGCGCAAAACTGAAAGTGCGATGTCTTCCAGACGCCATTTTTCTATGGGAGCCCGTTGCGCAACGCTCCTGTAGTTTTAGCATCATTCCTCCCCTTTTTGGGCATTACAGGGGAAAAGGGAAGTCAAGGCTTTGTCTCCTGTTATCCTTCGAATTGGTTCAAAATGGTTTGGTGTGGTAGGCAGCACACGCAACACAAAAGTTACTGATTGCAAGTTCCCATGATGCTGGGCTGCTTTTTCACCCCATTCCCTTCCGGTGGCCTTCCTTTTTCAGGACAACCCCAGGGGAGGGGGGGTTGCTCTGTCCTGCATGAACACCTAGGAGGCTGCAAATTTAAGGGACCCCAAAGGGTCATCATTCCCGCCCCATTCTTCTGCCCCACATGAACTCGAGGAGGCGTGGAATTGAAGGGCCCCTAGGGGTCATCCATTCCAGCCCCATTCTTCTGCCTCGCATGAAACAGGAACTGGAAGGGGCTTCTCCCCTTTCCCCTCTCTCCCTCGGAAAACACAAAGGTCAGGATGCCACCCAAAACCTCCAAAGAGCATGCGCAATATGTTGATGCGAAATGTTCAAGACAAAATGAAGCGATCTTTAGTAAAAAGTTCCGCTATGCATGGTTTCACATCACACAAATTGCAACTTTTGCACAATTTTAGCACTAACATAACGTTACGGGGGAATGACAGAAAAGCAAGCAACGTGGTAGAACATCGCGTTATAGGGTCATTGCGCAACGTTTGTTTCACTTCCTTAGCGGAATTGAGGGTCCAAAACCTCGCATCTGATAAACTCCTAAGTAAATATCTGGTTGCTTCCCCAGTAATCCGAATGAACTCTGATTGACTTCCACAGCTTCACAATCGTGCTTCGTTCATGCTGTTGATAAGCGATTTACAGAACTTGTCCATGAATGGTTTGTTGCAGAAGCATGCCGGGTTATTTAGGGGAGAAGTACTGGATGAGCGTGACGTCCTTTGAAAATCTTCAGTGCGATTGCACGGTTATCCCAGGAGTATTCCTTTTACTGACAGTTCTTTCCCACATCTGATAATCTCTGGAGTCTCTGGAACAACAGAAAACATCCTCAATATGACATCATATACTTAAACATGGCTATCCTGTCACCCCTTAACCTCCTTTTCCCCAGATTAAACATATCTAGCTCCCTAAGTCTTTCCTCATAGGGCATGTTTTCAGACCCTTCACCATGCATCCCTCGCTGCCAGGCGCTCTCATCCCACTCCCTTTAGTTCCGTTCTGAGAACGTCCCTGGGAGTAATGCAGTAAGGTTTTATGATTCCAAATCCTGCACAAATTTGCATTTATTCACATCATAGAATCAGAGAATCATAGAGTTGGAAGAGTCGGAAAGGGCCATCCAGTCCAACCCCTTTCTGCCATGCAGGAAATCCAAATCAAAGCATCCCCAGCAGATGGCCATCCAGCCTCTGCTTAAAGACCTCCAAGGAAGGAGACTCCACTACACTCCGAGGGAGAAGTGTGTTCCACTGTCGAACAGCCCTTACTCTCAGGAAGTTCTTCCTAATGTTGAGGTGGAATCTCTTTTCCTGTAGCTTGCATCCATAGTTCCGGGTCCTGTTCTCTGGAGCAGCAGAAAACAAGCTTGTTCCCTCCTCAATATGACATCCTTTCAAATATTTAAACTGGGCTGTCATATCACCTCTTAACCTTCTCTTCTCCAGGCTAAACATCCCCAGCTTCCTAAGTCGTTCCTCATAAGACATGGTTTCCAGACCTTTCACCATTTTAGTTGCCCTCCTTTGGACACGCTCCAGTTTCTCAATGTCCTTTTTGAATTGTGGTGCCCAGAACTGGGGCCTGACCAGAACAGAATACAGTCTATTCACCGTTCTTTTGCTGAAGATGTGCAGCCACCTAACTCCACACATGAATAATAATATAATAATAATATTGCCCCTCTGGCAAACCAATCCAGGCAGTTAACAACAGTTAACATGTTTAATAATGCACATTCTTATAGCTATACAAAAATTGTGAAGCCTTTTTCTACCAAATTTGTGAAGTTTGTCAGCCCCTCCCAGCAAAAAGCCCAAACACCTCCACATTTGAGAAATATTTTAATCGTATAGGCAAGCCCACAACAATTCCCTTTGATCAAAGACTTGTCTTTTTTTAAACTTTAATATCTTTATTGACAATAAAATTTAATATTTACATTTTGTATTATACAATTCCATTTGTTCAAAGTATATCTCTTAGATAATTTTGCTATTCTCTGGAAAAATATAACATAATTCAGATATAATTAACTTAAACATCTTCCGTTTGGTGTGTATTGAACATTACTCTCTCTTCTACTACGCTTGTTCACATTCTGGTATTGTACTGATATCGACTTGTTTTTCTTGTAGTTTTCTTTTCCTAAATTCCCATACTGTATCCCAATCATCCTTTGGAGGTCTTTAAGCAGAGGCTGGATGGCCATCTGTCAGGGATGCTTTGATTTGGATTTCCTGCATGGCAGCATGGGGTTGGACTGGATGGCCCTTGCGGTCTCTTCCAACTCTATGAGTCTATGATTCTATGACCTCAGTTCCATTGTCCTAAACGATGGCGCAGCTGTATGCATACGTCACCAATGGGGATAGTGTGAGCTTGCCCTCCATGGATGCTCAAATCTGCAGATTATAAGTTTGCAAATACCGAGGTCCCACTGATACCAAGGTTCCCTCTCCTCTCCCCGGTTTGGTCTATTTCACTGAAATAGGTTATATTCTTCTATTTCTACATTCCAATCATGAGACTCATTCCACCAGGTTTCTGTAATGGCTATTATATCATATTTGTTTTGCTGTGTTAAGACTTCAATTTTATCTTGTTTATTTCCCATGCTCTCTGCGTTAGTGCAGACCCATCTAAGACCAGGGGACATTTCCCTTTCTGAATGGGTGGTGGTGGTGATGAGGAGGATAACAACAATGGTTTTGGTTCAGCTTAATGTGGTTTAAGGATATGAGGTTGTAGTTGCCCTCATGTCCTGGTGATCTTCCCTCTATAGGCCCTAATCATTGGACACCAGGGGAAAAGGAAGCAGGTTTTTGTGGAATAGGTTTGTCCTATTACTCTGAAGGGCTCACACATTCCTCCAAGACTGATCAAATCAACCTCTTCAGTCTTCTGTATAGCTGATGCATATCAGAATATGGAGCCACATGAGCCAAACATCACACAAACATGGCTTTCTTCCATCCAGCAACTGCATACAGACTCCCTGGCACTGAAGAGACTGTTATTTCCACTTACAATTATAAAAATTGCTCTAGTTTCTTCTTCATCCTTCCAAACCTTAAGAGGTTTCCCTCCCAGAAGATTACCTTTGGAAGGAATAACATAAACACCAGAACCGAGCGCAATGTGATGCAACCTCTTGCAATGACCCTGAAACGGTGGGTGATTAAATACCTCCCATTTTTCTGGGACTCGATGTCAACATGTAGGAAAGGCCATGAAGACTATATTCACAGGAGGTGTATGAACCTTAAAACACAGGGAGAACTGGATCTGTGGAGGATTCAGTTGAAGATTTATGAACTTAAAGCCATGGCTGGGGTCCATCTGTGATTGAGTTCTTTTGTGGCCATACTCTTGAAAGAAGATCTTTTTCATTTGCCAAAAAATGTAATGGAGGCCTATCAGAAAAGAAGCAATGGTTGCCATAGCCTCCCAATTCTACTGCTCCTGCTGCTTCTCTTGCCCTGGGCAACCTGTCCGACTCCCAAATCTCCTTTGCAATTAATAAAGGAAATGAACCTCCAGAAAGATCTCTTTAATTATTACAGATCAGGAAATTACACTGTTGGTGGGATCAAATCTTCTGGACTTGCCCTGTTTCTATTCATGTCGTTCACCAGACTTCCTCCTTCAGTATTGCTTGAGTAAGTAAGTATGTGGTGATGGATTTACAGCCATTCCCACTGATTCCAATTACTTTCTCTCCACTTGTCCCTGTTTGAAAAAGACCATCCCTGTTTTCTCTCCCTCTTGTGTACTTCCTCCAGTTTCAACCCTGTTGTTGATCTTGGCAGAAGGTGAGAAGAGGAAGGTGACTGGGAGGGCATCTCCACTGTAGGAATAGTGCAGTTTGATGCCACTTGAAATGCTGCATAACTCCATCCTACAAAATCCTCGGGGTTATAGTTTTTGTGAGGCACCAGTACTCTTTGGATGGAAAAGGCTAAAGACCTTGTAAAACTACAAACCCCAGGATTCCACTTCAAGTGGTGTCAAGCTGCATTATTTCTACGGTGGAAATGCACCCCAAAACGCTCAAGGGTCTGGAAACCAACTCTTGACTGTAAGAGCTGTTCAACAGTGGAATGGTCTGCCTCAGAGGGTGGTGAACTCTCCTTCTTTGGAGGTCTTTAAGGAGAGTTTGAATGGGCATCTTTTAGGAATGCTTTAGTGTGCTTTCTTGCATGGCACGGTGGGGTTGGTCTAGATGGCCCTTGGGAGTTCCTTCTGGCTCTAGAGTCTATGCTTCTATGAGATGCTTTGACACAGAGGGACTGTCTAAAGTCCACCTTGACATTCCAAGTACAGGTTGAGTCTCCTTTATCCGAAATGCTTGGGGCCAGAAGTGTTTGAGATTTTGGAGTTTTTTCTGATTTTGGAATATTTGCATTTATGTAATGCGATCTCTTGGAAATGAGATCCAAATCTCAGCATGACATTCATTTATGTTTTGTGTACACTTTATACCCATAGCTTGAAAACAATTTGATACACAATATTTTTAATAATTTTGTGCATGAAAAAAAGTGTGTATACTTTAAACCATCGGAAAGGAAAGGTGGCACTATATCTGTCACCCATGTGGACAACTTTGGATTTTGGAATACTTCAGGCTTCGCAAGTCAGGATAAGGGAGACCCAACCTATAATGAAGCTCTCAAGAAGAAAGGATTAATGTCCCAAGTTGTTCCCTTCCTGGCCAACAGCATGTGTCTTTATGGAGGATGATTGCTGGAAGATGATTTCTTGATACAAAAGCTCTCCATGCTCTGCCACCTTCATAGGGATGTTTTGTGGGAATCCTCCCCATAGCTACACAAATCCAGCTCCCTAAGTCATTCCTCGCAGGACTTGGTTTCTGACTGTCTCGGTTTCTTGGTTTGTTGTTTTGTTTTGCAGAGGGCTACTCCTTCATCTTGAGAACCCTGGTTCCTCCAAAAGGACTCACAAAGAATTAAGCAAGGTTTGGTTGCTTTGCTTTTAAGTCTCACCTCTCACAGGTAGAGTCCAAAGTGTGTAATCCAGACCCAGATCTGGCTACAGAACTGAAGCTGCCATGCTTCTATCACTCAGTGGTGATGTGATGTGCTTCCTTGCAGAACAACAGACAACATGAAAAGTCCAATCCTGGCCTTCTCTTCCACCATTCGGGTGGTCAACTCGGATCCCAGGCTCTTACCCAACATCACCCTGGGCTACAATGTCTATGAGAACTATTTTGACCCACGGAGGACCACTGATGCCTTGATAGACCTGGTCTCCACTGGTAATGTAGACATTCCCAATTTCTCCTGTGGAAGACAGAATCCTCTCTTGGCTGTCCTTGAAGGAGCTGACTCTGAAATCTCCAACCAGATTTCAACCTTCTTGGAGCTCTACAAAATCCCCCAGGTAGGAATTGGGAACGGAAGCTGCATCTAGACTGCAGAATTGATGCAGTTTGACACCACTTTCACTGTCAAGGTCCCACTGTACAAACAATGGCTCAGATTGGGCACATAGTCCTGGCCACTGCTGCTCTTCTCCTGCTGCAGATCCCTCCCTATTCTGAACCCAACCAGCAAGTCCAGCCCTTTCCTTAGGGTTTCCCCACTGAGTGGCATCACTAGCGGGGTGCAGGCAGTTCAGACCACATCAACTGACTCCATCATAGGGAATCCCAGAGTCCCCCCCCCCAAAGAAAGCAGGTACTCTTCTTGGCATGCTGCCCCCTTTTGAAGATGACAGTGAAGCCATGAACCTTTCTCTCCATTTCTCCCTCCTGTAGCCTTCCCACTCCTGTCTGTTTGGCTCCTTTCTTCCATTGTCCTCTGGCTGTTTGCTGTCACTTCCTCTTTCCAATTTTTTGTCATTCAAAAACTATTCTTGCTCAAGGGGGGATGTCCATCTTTGCTGCCTTGGCTTTGCAGGTATGGCGGCAGCAGGATGCTGGGTTCTGTGGGTTGGGACCCTACTCCCCATCCACATCCCAGGAGGTCCATGCGGTGACACTCTGTGTTACTGCATTGGGTGACACCATCCCTAGTGATAGCACTGTCCCTGGGCCAAAGCCATAACTCCTCAGATTCTCCCACATCCTTCAACCAACTCCAATGTCTTCCTTTCCTCACTTAGGTCAGTTATGACTTTGATTCTCCTGCCTTTAAGGACCAAACCCTCTTCCCTTTTGTCTACCGAATGGACTCCAAAACAGAGACCAAGTATGGGGGAATTGCCAAGATGCTCTTGCATTTTGGATGGACATGGGTTGCACTTTTTGGTCCAGACAATGACAATGGAAGGAGGTTCATGCAGATCCTGACAGCAGTGCTTCTCAGGAACCGGATCTGTATCGGCTTCTCTGAAAATATCCCAGCATTCAATGCATACAAACATGTTTTGCCAAATGTGACACCCTTCCTTGAAAGTCAAATAATTAAGGTTGCTATTTTTTCTGGAGACCTGCAGACTATGTTTCCCCTAATGTCCATCATTGGACAGACTGCAAAGCAGAAGGAATTTGCAGTGGGGAAAGTTTGGATCGCATCTTCTGTGCAGTCCATCCACCACCAAATGCTTTACAAGATGTTTGAGGACCAGGACATCCACGCCTGCTTCGCCTTCGTAGTACAGACCAAAGAACAGATGGATGAGGAAGAGGCTCAGCTGCAATCAAGGAAGAAAACATTCCATTGTTCCAAATCAAAGCATGCAAAAGCTGTGAAGGAGAGAATGAGATGCTCAGAGAAAGAGGAGGTCTTTTCTCTGGATGTTCCTGAAAACAACATTGTACAGAACACCTACAGCATCTCCAACCTCATCCGGATTGTGGCAAGGGCCTTAAATGCTGCTCTCTCTTCCAGATCCAAACAAATAATGGTGAAGCCAGGCAGAAACAGGTTGGACTTCCCAAAGGTGCAGCCGTGGCAGGTATTCACTTTTCTACCCATGTAGTTTATCTTAGGGTTGCCATACGTTAGAAATGACTTGAAGGCACACAACAACAACAACAACAACAACAAAGTTCTGTTGAAATTTTGTCACCCACCTATTCTTCTTCTCTAAATCCATGTTGTTGTCTTATTTTTTAATATTTCAAATATAGCACAGGGTTGGCATTTTTGCATGAGTTCTCCTAAAAGACGCCCCTAAAAGCTGTGTATGAAGACCTCCAGAGATGGAGACTCCATCACCTTTGAGGGCCATCTATTCCACTGTTGAGCAGTTCTTCCTGCAATGTTTAGGCAGAATCACTTTGCTCATGATTTTAATCCATCACTTTGCGTTCTAGGAAGTTTATCAGATGGGCTGAAATTAGGAGTTTAATCAGTGATTAACTCATGAAAAGCGTGCAATTGGCATTAAAACATGATTAAAATGTGATCAACCAAGAGCCATTATCCCGTGAATAACCAAGGAATAACCAGGCAATAAACAGCAAGAAGTCATTCATGGGAAAATCCAATAATAATAATAATAATAATAATAATAATAATAATAATAATAATAATAAATTGTTTATTTATATCCCGCCTTTCCTTGGAGATCAAGGCGGGTTACAGAACGATAAAATATGCAAAAGTAAATAGATAAAATACAAGATAAAAACAGTATAATAAAAATACAGATTAAAAAACCATACAAAAAAACTAGCTGAAGTACAAGTGCAAGAGAGGAAGGGAGAGGAAACATTACAACATCTGAGGGAAAGCTTGGTGGAAGAGAAAGGTTTTTAATCTCTTCCAAAATAGGTCAAGGGAGGTGGTCGAGTGGAGCTCCTCGGGAAGAGAGTTCCAGAGCTGCGGGTCGAGATAGAGAACGCCCTCTGTGCAGTCATAGAATGTTTTGTATCTGGAACCCTCAAGAGTTGTTTCCCAGATGACCTGAGAGTGCGGGGCGGATTATATGGGGAGAGGTGGTCCTCCAAGTACCCTGGGCCCAAGTCATTTAGGGCTTTACAGGTTATATCCAACACCTTGTATTGCACCCGGAAGCGAATAGGCTGCCAATGTAGATCTTGAAGGACAGGTGTTATGTGGCTGGTCCTGGAACATCCAGTGACCAGCCTGGCTGCCATATTCTGCACTAGCTAAAGCTTCCGGGTTTGGTACAAGGGTTGCCCCATGTAGAGCGCGTTACAGAAATCCAACCGAGAGGTTACCAGAGCATGTACCACCATTTCAAGGTCCCCCCGGCCCAGGTAGGGGTGCAGCTGGCGTATCAGCTGAAGCTGATAACAAATATTCCTGACTGTCGCGTCCACCTGACACTATGAATGATTTGCTGCTGTTTCTTGCCTGGTTATTCCCGGGATAATGGCACTTTAATCACGTTTCATCTTGAAGTCGTGTGAAAACCATTAGTGCAATTGTGGGATTATCAGGGGTTAATCACTGTTTATATTTCCAATTGTCCCCCATGTGATAAGCTCCTAGGATATAGCCACACGGCAGAAAAGAAGTAATTTGACACCCCTTTAACTGTCACGACTCTGTCTTGTGGATTCATGGCATTTGTCGTTTGGTGGGTGTATTCAGCCTAGTCTTTCAGGGGTCAGCCACTCGGTGACAAAAGGGAGGGAAGCTTCAGGGAAACTAGTGATATTGTCATTGCTTTCAAGTTGTTTCCAACTTGTGGCGACCCTGAGGCAAACCTGTCGTGGGGTTTTCTTTGGCAAATTTCCTCAGAGGGAGTTTGCCATTGCAGCCTTCTAAGGCTGAGAGAGTGTGCCTTGCCCCAGATTACCCAGTGGGCTTCCATGGCTGAGTCAAGATTCGAACCCTGGTTTCCAGAGTCCTAGTCCAATGCTCACGCTGGCTCCCATGCTTTAATTCATAATGGCCAATTTAGAAGCACAAGACATTTCGTCAGCACTGCGTGAATCATCCGCCTTCTGAGACTGATTGAGGATCCCCTATATTTAAGTGAATAAAATTTCTTTTAAAATTGCTAAAGAGGAAAACTCTCTTGAATTCTTATGAAAGTCCATATGCAACACACTAGGGATTTAATGTTATACATTTTGATTTTGAAGCTGGACTCGGAGTCCGTTGGTTTCTAGACAACAAATCAGTGCAGGATCTCAGCTTCTGTCTTTCCTCTGCCATTCTAGCTTCACCGTTTCCTGAGCAAATCTCGATTCCACAATATTTCTGCAGATTTGCCTGAGAAAGGTGAGCCAGCAGCTAAGTTCAACATTGAACAATTCTTAACCTTTCGCAATAAGTCTATGAATTCACTACTGGTTGGGAATGTGGTGAGAGGCACGTCGTCCTCGGAGATAAAGTTCACCCTACACCCGGATGCCATTGTGTGGCCCAGGCTGTTTAACCAGGTGAGTATGGACAATAAAAAGATCCCTTTTTCATTCATTCCCCTGTCCTCTTTTACATTTTAGCACTGGCTCAAATTCATAATCACAGTGAAAAATGAGTAACCTCCACGTATGCTAAATTATGGAAACAAGAAAACATCCCAGATTTAACAGACCAGACAGTAAGACTCCAGGATTATTTGATAAACGATAAACTTACTCAACTATTGAAAAATAGCTCAGTGGGAAAATTTGAAAGAGAATGGGGAAAGGTAATGGCCTTTCTGATCTCTTAAGGGCTAAATAATGGAGGTGACGCCATTATTTTTGAACTCAGAAATTATTAAATGGAAACATGATTTTATAGTAGAACAGCTTCAAGGTCTAGTTACACAAATTCCATAGAAAAGCAATATGAACATATTTCTATGGATGTCATAGAAATATGTGATATATAAAGATGTATAAAGATAGATGGCCTGTTGATAAAGAAACATATTTGAACATTTTAAAAGTTAATTAATATACTAAACTAGAAGAAGGAAACATAGAAGAAAGATATACATAGAAGAAATGATAACCCTGTTTAGATATTTGAAGGGATGTCATATTAAGGAGGGAGCAAGCTTGTTTTCTGCTGCTCCAGAGACTAGGACCCAATGGAGCAATGGATGCAAGCTCCAGGAAAAGAGATCCCAGCTCAACATCAGGAGGAACTTCTTGAAGTAAGGGCTGTTCGACATTGGAACAAACTCTTTCCTTAGAGTGTAGTGGAGTCTCCTTCCTTGGAGTTCTTCAAGCAGAGACTGGATGGCCATCTGTCAATGGGGATGCTTTGATTGTGATTTCCTGCATGGCAGAATGGGGTTGGACTGGATGGCCCTTGCGGTCTCTTCCAACTCTACGATTCTATGATTCTATGATTCTATGAAAGTTTGTTTTGAGTTATAAATGTTGTATGTATGTCATTTAATTGTTTTATGGTTATATATAAAAGTACAGTGGTACCCCGGGATACGAAATACCCAGGTTACGAAATTTCCGGGATACAAAAAAATCCCATAGGAAATAATTGTTCTGGGTTACGAATGTTTTTTCGGGTTACGAAAAAAATTTTGGTGCTTTTTTCGGCTTTTTCGCACGAAATCGCGGCTTTTCCCCATTAGCGCCTATGGCATTTCGGCTTGCGAATGCTTTTCGGGTTACGAAAGCGGCGGCGGAACGAATTAATTTCGTAACCCGAGGCACCACTGTATAATAATTCTTTCCTCCCCCAAGTTAAAAAACAAGAGTAACCTAGAGTTGTACATTTGTGACTGGTTTGGATTCACAATTCCTACATATACAACAGTGTACGAAATATGTTGGGATTGTAAAAGTCCTCATCCTGACCAACTGGGAAAACGCCATGGCGAGCAACGCAGGTCAGTTCTCTTGTTGATCGGGATGCAGTTTCCATTGTCCCCCCACTAGCAGTCTCCAGTGCCACCATCAAAAGGAGGAATTCCTTGCTGTGGTTCCTCCTTGCAGCAGACACGGCTCAAAGGAGGGGAGTGAAAACGTCAGGACAGGAGTTTCGAAATGTCAGAAACTTGATCAATAGAAGAACTGACTCCCATCACTTCCAGTGGCTGATGTCTAGCCAAGAAAGTCTAGGGAAGTTAGTGCTACTAAGGGCCAGTTCAGATCTGAAGAAAGGGGCAGCCAGAGGGAAAAAGGCTGCATGCTCCCAAACCCTAGTTTTGGTGGCACCACACCGCTTTCCGCCCATCTGTCTCAGGCCTTAGTTATGCAACTACACTTGTTTCATCACTAAAGGCCCAAACAGACAGGCCAAAATAAAGCTGCTTCAGGTCACTTTGGAGGTATGCTGTTTAAATGCTGCATGAGTCCTAAGAGAAGCCACACCAAAGCCAGGCTCCTAAGCCTAAGCCTAAGGACTGGACCACAGCTTTGGTGGAGCCTCTGGCCTCTTAGGGTGCGTGTGTCATTTAAACAGCATGCCTCCAAAGTGACTCAAAGCAGCTTTATTTTGGCCTGTCTGTTTGGCCCCTAAGTTGCTAACCTAGAATCTCTGCCAATTTTAGTTTTTGAAGGTACAAGCATTATTTATAATGTAATAAGAACCAACCTGATGTAATGGTTTCAGTGCTGGTCTACAACCCTGGAGACCAAGGTTTGAACCCCTGCTCAGCAATCGAGATGCCCTTGGGAGAGTCACACACTCTCAGGTTCAGAGGAAACTCCTTATGAACAAAGGTTGCCAAGAAAACCCCATTATAAGGTCTCCTTATAGTCTCCATAAAGTTGGAAGACTTGAAGGCACACCACAGTAAGAATTATTTGTGCTATTTATTTATTTGAGCCTTTTATTTGTTCCTGTTGTTATGGGCCTTTAAGCCACTTCTGACTTTGGGTAACTGACTAAACTTGACGGTCCGTCTCCCTAATGGGTCCAGTATACTCCAGGCTGACTTTAGGTTATCCTGGCCCATGTAGACAGGACCTCTGGCACTAAGAGAAACCAAAGCCAAACCAATGCTGTGGTCACTTGGCAGTAAAGGTGGGAGTGATGTCCCTCTTTGGGGCTTGCTGCCTCTCTGATCAGCCTGCGCATGGGTGAGGCCAGAAATACTATGAACTCTTTCCTTGCTTGACGTTCCTTCTCTTTCATGGACAGATCCCACCTCATTCAAGGTGTACTGAAAGCTGTCACCCAGGACAAGCCAAGAAAGTTCAGAAAGATAAGCCATTTTGCTGCTACAGATGCACAAAGTGCCCAGAAGGGACTATGTCCTCTCAGGAAGGTAAGCTGCTCCAGACCAAAGGACAGGGATTGAGGAACAGGGCAAAAGTTCCCCAAAAGGAGTAGCCCAGACGGAGGATTTACCAGTGACAAGCCATCATCATCTGACTATCTGTGGGATTGATTCATCAGTTTGCTAGTTTTTCAAAACTGCATCTCCTAGGAAGATAGCATA
>NC_056523.1:1047004-1050454 GCF_019175285.1 Sceloporus undulatus
CTCTATGGTCAAGTTCTGATGAAAGTTGACCACAATGTTGCACTAGACTAGAGGATCTAGAGGTTCCTAGAGAGAACATCTCTTCAGGCATTTCTATGTCTTCCAATGTGACGCTATGGTCAACAGCTGATGAAAGTTGACTACAGTGTTGCAGGACAGGATCTAGAGCAGTGGTTCTCAACATTTGGTCTTCTAGATTTTTGAGACTACAACCCCCAGAATTCCTGAACAATGAGCATACTGGCTGGGATTTCTGGGAAATGAAATCCAAAACATCTGGAGGCCCGAAGGTTGAGAACCACTGATCTAGAGGTTCCTAGAGAGAACACCGCTCCAGGCATTTCTAGCTCCTCCAATGTAAGTCTATGGTCTGACGCTTTGTAAACCACTTAGAGACTGCTTAGTGCAGTATGAAGTTATATATAAATGAAGCTGCTATTGCTATTGCGTGCCATACTATACTTTTCCTCTTTTGCACTCTGGCTTCTGACATGGTGACACAGTAGAAACATTTGTTTTAGCAGCTGCTGTTCAAGCCTCTAAAAAAGCAAAGCTTTCTAGAATTAATTTCCAGATTTATTTATTTATTTTGCACAAATGAACACCATCTTTTAGGAGGGACGATATTTTTAAAATGTAAAATTTTTTTAACAATGATTTTATCTGTGATCTATCTTGGGTGCTTTTCTAGGAGAGAGGTAGCCTACAAATGAAATGAAATGAATGAATATGTTACTAGTCTTACTTATCATTATTCTTGTCATTACAGTATATTCATTTATCCCACTTTTCACCCAGTATGGGACCCAAGGTGGTGAGTATTATCCTTGCTTATCATTATTGTTATCATTACAGTACAGTGGGCCCTCCACATTTGCTAGGGTTAGGGGCCCAGGCCCCCCCGTGAAAGTGGAAACACCAGAAATTTACCTCTTTATGTCCTCCACTACAACTCTAACTTAAGGAGTCCTAGTAGCCTCCACCACAACTCTACGGTCAACATTTGGCAGAAGATGGTTACAGAATAATGCTGGAGGAACCACAAATGCCTAGAGAAGTGTTTCCTCTAGGAATCTTTAAATCCTCCAGCACAACTCTATGGTCAATTTTCAGCAGAGTTGTGCTGCAGGACCTAGAGATTCCTAGAGAGAAAATATTAATAAATCCGTAAAAATATCAAATCTGCAAAAGTCAAAGCTCTGCAAAAGTCCAGAGGAGAGCGACTAAAATGGTGAAGGGTCTGGAAACCATGCCCTATGAGGAACGACTCAGGAAGCTGGGGATGTTTAGCCTGGAGAAGAGAAGATTAAGAGGTGATATGATAACCCTGTTTAAATATTTGAAAGGATGTCACATTGAGGAGGGAGCAAGCTTGTTTTCTGCTGCTCCAGAGAACAGGACCTGGAACCATGGATGCAGGCTACAGGAAAAGAGATTCCACCTCAACATTAGGAGGAACTTCTTGACAGTAAGGGCTGTTCGACAGTGGAACAAACTCCTTCCTCGGAGGGTGATAGAGTCTCCTTCTTTAGAGGTCTTTAAGCGGAGGCTGGATGGCCATCTGTCGGGGATGCTTTGATTTGGATTTCCTGCATGGCAGAATGGGGTTGGACTGGATGGCCCTTGCCGTCTCTTCCAACTCTATGATCCTATGAAAGCCACAAATGTGGAGGGCTAACTGCATATTCATTTACATCCCAGCCTTTCTCCCAATAATGGGACTCAAGGCAGCTTGCAGTGCATTTAGAAACTATCTTTTAAAAGGTGAGGTACAAACACCAATAAATGTTTAAATAAAAATGTTGTTTAAAAGAGAACTGAATTATTTACAATGTCAAAACCTTCAGAGTTCATTCCAAGACAATACACAAATACACAGTACAGCATGGAACATCATTTAGAGCCCATCCTATTCCTTTTCTAAAAGTCCAATGGCATGAGAATGCTTTTACTTGCCAGCAGAAAGAGAGCAAGGATGGAGTCACTGTACCTACAAATGGAAGGGAGTCCCAAGGTTCTGGGAGAAGCAGCCACTGAGAAGGAGCTGACCCCGAGAAGGTGGTGAACCAAAGCTAACAAAATGAATTTCAACATGTTTAAGGTACTACACATAGGGTATAAAAATGAAATGCACAGATACAGGATGGGGGACACCTGGATGAAGGAGACTAACTCTGAAAGGGATCTAGGAGTCCAAGCAGACCACAAGATGAACATGAGTCAACAGTGTGATGCGGCAGCTAAAAAGGCCAATGCAATTTTAGGCTGCATCAGTAAATGTATATTATCTAGATCAAGGGAAGTAATAGTGCCACTGTATTCTGCTTTGATCAGGCCCCACCTGGAATATTGTGTCCAGTTCTGGGCGCCACAATTCAAAAAGGATGTTGAGAAACTGGAGCGTGTCCAAAGGAGGGAGACTAAAATGGTGAAAGGTCTGGAAATCATGCCCTATGAGGAATGACTCAGGGAGCTGGGGATGTTTAGCTTGGAGAAAAGAAGGTTAAGAGGTGATATAATAGCCCTGTTTAGGTATTGGAAGGGATGTCATATTGAGGATGGAGCAAGCTTGTTTTCTGCTGCTCCAGATACTATAACACAGAGCAATGGATGCAAGCTGCAGGAAAAGAGATTCCAGTTTAACATTAGGAGGAAATTCCTGACATCAAGGGCTGTTCGACAGTGGAACATACTCCTTCCTTGGAGTGTAGTGGAGTCTCCTTCCCTGGAAGTCTTTAAGCAGAGGCTGGATGGCCATCTGTCAGGGATGCTTTGATTTGGATTTCCTGCATGGTAGAAGTGGGTTGGACTGGATGGCCCTTGTGGTCTCTTCCAACTCTATGATTCTATTCCATGCTAACACCTTTGTTTCCCAGCTTTTTAAGTGTTTCTGTGAGTGTGGGGCTGTGCAGACAGATCGGGGCTGGGGCAGCCACATGCCGCGGCCCCAATCTGGCCTTTACAGAATGTGAAAAGGAGCTGCAGAAAGAGGCTCCTTTTGCACCCTACAAATGCCAAGGAATCTCTAGGTCCTCCAGTGCAACCTCTGGTGAAATTTGGCCACAGAGTCATGCTGGAGTATCCAGAGGTTCCTAAAGAGAACCAATTAATCAAATATGTGCATAATCAAATCCACAAAAGTCAAAGCTGCAAATGTGGAATGCTGACTGTATATGAGCCCTTTAGCTGTATATTTGTGCATGGCAGCGGGTTGGACTGGATGTCCTTTAGTGATCCCTTCCAAATCTGTGATTCTAGGACTTTTAGCTGCTGGAATGTTGCCGAAATAACCATGAAGTGGGAAGAGAGAACAAAGGTGAAATACAGGTTGAATTTCCCTTACTGTATATGAAATACTTGGGACGAGGTCTTTCATATTTTGGATATTTTGGAATATTTGCCATCCAACCATTTATGCCTTTCAGGCAGCAGCAACACTCCTGCTCTACA
>NC_056523.1:1050554-1051870 GCF_019175285.1 Sceloporus undulatus
TAAGCACAGTCTAAATTGTTGACCCAGCCCCTCTTATCTCCTTTCCCTCTTCAAACATACACTTTAGCAACCCCCAAAGCTCCAAAGTCTTCTTTCAGATATTTTTCCTTTAAGCTTTTCTTAGTTAAAATAGTCCTACCAATAGTCCTTTATCTCTCCGCCTTGTTGTCGCGTTGCCGCTCTGTCTCTTCCTTACTGTCTCTATGGTTTCTCCTCCTTCTCTCTTTCTTCTCGCTGGTTCTTCCGGCTTCCGGTTTCCGGCTTCCTTCCCCATCACTTCCTTGCACACTTCTTCCGTTGTCGCCGCTCTAGCCAGCTTACACTGTCGCTCTTTCCCCCGCGCTCACTGATCCTTCCACTTCCGGTGTCTTCTTTCTTCCTCGGCCCCTCCTCTATCTCCGTCGTCGCAATCTCTCCTCCACAGCGCTGTCGTCACCGGTGCTCCTCTCCAAAATCCAAGGTCGGTAGAATCCACTCACGTTTGATAAGAAATGTCCTTGGCCACTTCCTTCTTTCCTTTACTCCTTCTTCGTTTGCTTTCCTTTAACCCCTTAGGTGCCAGATAAAGATTGTCTTGTAAATAGGGGGTTAATAATTAAGGCTCACAAGTTTCTTCTAAGTTTCCCCAAGATTTCCAATATGTATTTTAAAGACATAGAGGTGATAAAGGCTAAGTCCGCATGCTATATGTACTAGTCCTTTCCTTTCCTTTCCTTTAGAGCCTCATTTCAAAAATATTCAGCAATTACAATGGCAGTCCATATCTTCATCAATAGGTCACTTTACAGTCCAAACATCTTTGTAAAGGTCCTACACAATAATTTTCAGCAGTTAACAGTTGGAGAGTAACATAGATCTTAACTAGTTGCTTCCTTTATGTTATCTCCTTTTTTAAAAGAGCTGATAGGCATCCCTGTGCGTTAAACGCAACTTACTAGAACAGGCGTGGAATGCTCTTCAGACTCCCCTTCCCAAATGGTTTCCTTCTGGTTCACGTAGCGAGCCAGAATTACTACTGACTTCTCAGCTCCTGGGAGGTATGGAGTCTTCCGTCGAGCCCCCTCTGATTCTTCTTTCCTTAAGAAGAATTTTCTTGGCTCAGGGAATCCTCTTAGCCAGAAACTCCTGCTCCATAGAGACTCCTCTGCCAGCCTCAGCAGAGATCCGTCTCATCGGGATGCCATTCTCAGCCGGAAGTCGTTCAGGCAAAATTCTTTTTGAATCAATTCCTCAAAGATCAAAAGAAAGATGCGCAGCAGAAAAATAAGGACAATCCAGAGGGAAAGATGGAATTAGGAAAGTTATCCTATGTAAGA
>NC_056523.1:1051970-1053314 GCF_019175285.1 Sceloporus undulatus
TTTGATAACGGTGCTGAGACAGAATAATATTACCTGTCGTTGGCTCTTACCAGAGAGAATTACGTTTTGGTATAAGAAAAAGAGAATTCAACGTAGAACTGTTCAACAGGCAAAATTCTTTTTGAATC
The DNA here is from genome assembly GCF_019175285.1 of Sceloporus undulatus. Taxonomy (NCBI): domain Eukaryota; kingdom Metazoa; phylum Chordata; class Lepidosauria; order Squamata; family Phrynosomatidae; genus Sceloporus; species Sceloporus undulatus. Next base: position 1,052,099 of record NC_056523.1, read on the forward strand.
AATTCCTCAAAGATCAAAAGAAAGATGCGCAGCAGAAAAATAAGGACAATCCAGAGGGAAAGATGGAATTAGGAAAGTTATCCTATGTAAGATAAGAAGATAAGATGCACCCCAAAACACAATTGGAAGAACATAAAGAGAATAAGGACATCACAGATACGTCATGCAATCTGGAGCAATTAGAAAGTCATCAAAACTTGGCAAAATCAATTCTGGATTATTCATCCTTTGCTGAAAATGTCAACAACCAGGAGGAATCCTCTGATGAAGATGAGGCAAACAAGAGCCTCCTCACGGATGCGGCTGATGAAGATCTCGTCATAAATGAAGAACAAGTGGCTTAAATTTATAACTTGGAATGTCAAAGGTATAAACAGGAATATTAAGAGGAAAAAGGTTTTTCTTTATTTACAAAAACAAAATTGTGATATTTGTTGCATCCAAGAACCTCATGTTCGACGGGAAGACCTTAAATATCTTGAAAATCGCAAATTAGGTCAATGTTTTGCTTCAAGGGCAGATAAGAAGAAAAAAGGGGCTGCACTTTATTTAAAGAATAATTTTGTTGCAGAAGAAGTTCTAAATGATGCTAAAGGTCATTTTATGGGGGTGATATCTCAAATCTCTAATCAGAAAACTTTAATTTTGGGTGTTTATGCCCCAACAGAAAAGAAAGAAGTATTCTATACAAAACTTCTGAATAAAATCAAAGAAATTCCCTTTGATAATATAATTTGTATAGGGGATTGGAATGGAGTTTTAGACCCGCAAATAGATAGACTCTCTGAAAATAAAATAAAATAAAAAATCAGGGGAAATTACCTAAATCTTTCTTTGATTTGATGGATATTTATAAAATATGGCAAAGCAAAAGATTTTACTTTTTACTCAGAGGTACACAAATCATGGTTAGATATGAACTTGATTTCTATGAACTTATGCCCCAATATATTGGAGGTAGAAACACTTCGCAAACCTTTTTCTGATCATAATCCAGTGATGATGAAATTATTAACAAGGCAGAAACAATATAATTGGAGACTAAATGATCTATTATTAAAAGATGAAAAAATTCTAACTGAGGCAAGGAAAACATTGACCAATTACTTCGTAGAAAATAAACAACCAAATATTTACAGCGCTTCATAAATAAAGGTTAATAATAATAATAATAATAATAATAATAATAATAATAATAATAATAAAAAATATAAAA
>NC_056523.1:1053414-1054810 GCF_019175285.1 Sceloporus undulatus
GGGATTCTTTATTCAAAAAGGAAAGAGGAAAACAAAAAAGTTAGACGAACTTCAGAGAAATTTAAAAGAAAAAGAAATATTATTATTAAAATACTTTAACAACAAAAAGATCCAAAATGAAATAAAATTTATACAAAAACAAATTTCGATAATTTTAGTAGAAGAGATAAATAAAAAAATGAAAATTGTTAAACAGAAGTTTTTTGAGGGAGCAAATAAACCCAGTAAAATGTTGGCATACAAACTAAAAGAAAATGCCAAAAAGAAGACAATCACGTCAGTTAAGGATAATGGGAAATGTTATACTGCTCAAAAAGACATTCAAAATATATTTACTAGACATTTTGCGAATTTATTTAAAAAAGATAACATTCAAATCCATCAAATAATTGAATATTTAAATGACAAGGAAGTTAAAGTTATTACTGAAGAACAAAGGAAGTTTCTTAACCAAGAAATTTCACTGTTAGAATTGAGAGATGCTATACGTAGTAGTAAAAACGGGAAAGCATCTGGACCAGATGGATTCCCAGCGGAATACTATAAATCCTTCCAACCTTAGTAGAGGTCATGAATGGAATATTAGAAAACAACATCCCTAATTCATGGAAGGACTATAACACTGCTTTAATCCCCAAGTCAGACAAAGATCTTTCTGACCCCTCTAATTATCGTCCCATAGCCCTTTTAAATGCAGATTATAAACTTTTTTGCGCACATATTGGCAAAAAGATTAAGAACAATTCTTCAAGGTTTGATCAATGAAGATCCATCTGGATTTCTGCCGAATAGGAAACTTAAAGATAATATCAGACTTATTTTGAACTTAATTGACTTACATGAGAAAAGAATAGACAAAAGTTTAGCTCTGATCTTCATTGATTTTAAGAAAGCTTTCGGCAACGTGAATTGGCTGTTTATGAAGGAAATTTTAAAGAAAATGAATATGGGGGATAAATTCTGTTTATGGATTGATAAAATATATCAGACACAATTGGCCAAAATTATAATAAACGGGGAAAGATCCAACAATATTAAAATATCTAAAGGTACCAGACAGGGTTGCCCTTTTTCCCCATTACTTTTTATAACGGTATTAGAAATTCTGAATAACACAATAAGAGCAGATAAATCGGTTAAAGGGGTTAAAACTAATGATATCACCAATCTTGACAAAATTTTAGACAACTTTGGACAAGTTTCAGGCTTAATACTAAATAAGGATAAGACTGCCATACTTCCAATGAATTTAAGTAAAGAAGAGCTGCTGGTTTTAAAATCAAAAACGGAATATCAAATTCAAAAAAAAGTAAAACATTTAGGGATTAATATTAGCGCACATAATGCAAATTTATTCAAAAACAATTATGAAAAAACATGGATAGAAATTAAAAAA
>NC_056523.1:1054910-1055704 GCF_019175285.1 Sceloporus undulatus
GTATACCTATTATTTGTAATGAAACTCCATTCAAAACATGGAATAAAGATCTGACAAAATTTCTTTGGGAAGGGAAGAAAGCCAGGGTCAGATGAAAAGAAACGCAAGATAGTGTTGATAGAGGTGGGCTGGCCCTCCCTGACTTCAAACTTTATTATTACTCATGTTGTTTTGAATGGATTTCCGAATGGTGTAAGTTAGAAAACCAAAGATGGTTACAGTTAGAGGGAAGTGATATTATTTTTGGATGGCACGCTTATCTTTTTTATGGGAAACCTGATGCTAACAAAGCTTTTATAGACCACTCCATAAGAAAAGCGCTCTTCAAAGTGTGGTTAAAATATAAGCCACGTATATAGAAGAAGATCCCTCTGTGGACGTCAGTTAACGAAGCCTTTTGTAGAAGCCAGCAATTTTCACCAAATAAGTGGTTAACTTATAAAGACTTAATAAAAATTGAATATACAACAAAAAATGTCACCCTTAAAACACAAGAGGAGTTAATAAGAGACGGATATACAATTAGTTGGTTTAATTACAGACAAATAAAAGAAAGATTTTTATTAGACAAGAAAAAAGGATTTGAATTGGAAAAACTTGAATCCGATGAAATTATTTTTTCTAACAAATTACATAAAATCGCTGGCTTTTATAAATTCTTGTTAACATTTGAACAGCATGATAATTATATCAAGAATTCAATGGTAAAATGGGCGCAAGATTTGCATCATACTATTTCTTTAGAACAATGGGAGGTCAATTGGAACAAAAGGCTGAAGTCTACTACCAGCAAC
>NC_056523.1:1055729-1097108 GCF_019175285.1 Sceloporus undulatus
TGCTGCTCAAGATGGAGTACATTTTGGCATTATTCCTAACAGATGGCAGAAATGGACTATCGCTTCTGGCCAAATACCCCCCTCCACCCAATTCGTCGACAACTGCATGTCCCACTCCCAAGCAGGCTAGGATTTGGAAGACCACGGCACCCCCTTTGCCTCTGCAAACACATGTCCCACTACCAAGCAGCATAGGTTTGAAAGACCACAGGCACCCACCAACACCCTTTTGCCACTGCAAACTACAATCCCATTCCCAAGCAGGCCATAGGAGTTTGAAACCACAGCCCCCTTTTCCACTGCAAACTAAAAGGTCCCACGCACAAGCAGGCATAGGATTTGAAAAGAACGACACAGTCCCCCCGGTGCCACACAAATACATTTCCCACTCCCAGCCTTCTTAGCATGCCCCCCTTCCGCCTTGGCTTGCCTCCTCCAACCCCCCCAAAACCCCTCACACCACAACCCTCTTTTCCCCCAGGGATGTCCTCAAATTAGGGATTATGGGTTAGATCCCTTGCAAAGTCCTTTTTTTCTTTTTTAAGGGGGCAAAGCCGTTGAGAAGCCGGAGCCCTGAGAAGAGAGGAGAGGCTTCGAGAATGGTGGTACATAAGAAGGACTAGGCATTTTTTTACCATACGTCAAAAGGGGTTGGGCACACAAACAACAATAACAACAGCAACAGCAAGGAGGAAGGGGGAGAGAGTAGAAAATGTGAAGGGCAAGACATCACAGGAGGCGAACGGACATAAGAATAGGACCAAAGAGAACCAAGAAGCTGATGAGTTGGAAAGAAATTCCTAACAGAGCGTAGGACGAGGATTGGCCTATTCATCTAAGCAAAACACGGAATACAAGCAGACAGCGCCGGCGGAAACGCGAAAAGCATAGGGAAGCACTAAAAGGCCACTTGCCTGCAAAGCCCCCTCCCCTTCAATGTTGGAGCATTCCCAAATAAGGAAGCAGAGGCTGGCCAATAAGGGGCAGGCAAAAAAAAAAAAACAGAGCAGCAGAGACCCCGCACCCGGCTAGCTCCAGCGCTGCTCTGCGGCTCCAGCCCTGCTGCTCAAGCACTGTATGGATGGGAGGAGCAGCCCGGGGAGCCCTGGGAGCCTGAGTCGGGCAGGCCACCTATCAATGGGGGGAGGACGGGGCGGACCATGCAACACCCCCCAGGAGGCGGGAAAGTCCCGCCCACCTGCCGTGAAATGCAAGACCCTACCTACGTGCCGTATATTTCTCTCGTTTGGAATTCATTTTGAATTTAGCTGCCACAGCGCACTGTTGACCTCATGTTCAACGTGTGGGCTACGTGGACTCCTAATCCCTTTCACACATCTAGTTGTCTATCTTTCAAGCCAGTGGTGTCCACTCATCCTATATCTGTGCATTTCATGTTTTCTTCCCCCAAGTGCTGGAGATCCTGCCACTGCAGGCAGGACCTTTGTCTGTCCCAAAAGCATAGTCCTAAACTGGAACCTGTTGGAAGGTTTTAGCCTTCTCTCCGTGCCTCCTCAGAATAATGATTTTTTCCCACAAATGCAAATTCTGCTGTTTCCCCCTCATTCAAGCATCCCAGTTTGCTCCTACTGGACTGAATTACAGGGCAATAAACATATCTTGCAAATTGATAACCAACATGTTCCTCTTTTGGGAAGTTCTCTCAAACAAAGGATTTCCTCCTGCCACTGTTGGGTTCGTTCTTCCATTTTCATCCACGTTCGACGTTCCCTTTTGAAAATGTGAGATATTGCGGGTAACAAGACCGCCGCCAGTAGGTCCGCGGGGAGCAGGAGCCTTCAGAACCAACGGCCCGACTCCCGCGCGACCGAAAAAGAAGCTCACAAGCGGCGCGACGCGTACAGAGTGCTCGCATCCCGATACGCAAAGATGGAGCAGGCCATGTAGAAAGGCCGGCGCCATCTTGTACGACAGAGTCCGTACTAGGCAAAGGGGCGTCTATAAAGAGACGCCCCTTTTGAAAATGGGACGCCTCTCGAACGTCCAAAGGGCTGTAAAAAAGCACCAAAGATTTCTTTATTAACCTACATTATTCATGACTTGGTTAGGATGTAACTTCCTGTGCATATGTGTTCAAGCCGTTTAGTAAACACTTGTTTAAACTGCAAGCTACTTGTTTCGTTTTTGAGTAAGTCTTGGTTTTTTTAATAAGCATTTTTAGGGTAAAACAAAAGCTGAAGGCTTAGGAAGACTTGAATTGCCCCAATGTTTCTTGCAAACAATCTTGTAAAATGTGGGCTAAGACAAGGGTAACTGTTAATGGATTTGTAAATGGTTGACCGGCCGAACCCAAAGGGTGCGACTATGGCACCGTTTTCATCCTGGAGAGAAAGTGACCAGTGGGGTCCCACGGCTCTGTCCTGGGCCCAGTGCTATTCCACATCTTGATCAATGAACTGGATGACAGAATTGGGAGCAAACTTAGCAAATTTGCTCAGATGACAACCAAATTAGAGGAGTAGGCTAATAACTCCAGAGGACAAAATCAACATTTAAAATGACCTGAATGAGACGAGAAAAGCTGGGAGCGAGCTAACAATAACTCAACACAGAGAAATGTAACAGTACTGTACTGCATTGAGGGGCGGGAAAAAATGAAAGTCTAAGTAGACCACAAAGGGAACCATGAGTCAACAGTGGCGAGCGGCAGCTAAACAAGGCCAATGCGATTTTGGGCGCATCATAGAAGTATATGTTTAGATCAAGGGAAGTAATAGTGCCACTTGTATTCTGCTTAGTCAGGGCCCCCCGCCATGGAATATTGTGGCCAGTTCTGGGCACCACAAGTTAAAAAGGAATGTTGACAAACTGGGGCATGTCCAAAGGAGGAGACAAATGGTGAAAGGGTCTGAAGCCATAAAGGTCCTATGAGGAAAGTCTCAGGGAGCTGTGGATGTTTAGTCTGGAAAAAGAGAAGGTTAAAGAATATATGATAGCCCTGTTTGAAATACTTGAAGGGATGTCATATGGGAGGCGCAAGGCTGGTTTCTGCTGTTCCAGAAACAGGAACGCCAGACTATGATGCAGCTACAGGAAAAGAGATTCAAGTTCCAACTTAGGATGAACTTCCTGAGAGTAAGGGCTGGTTGACGTGGAATAAACGCCTCGGAGTGGAGTGGAGTCGCGCCTCCTTGAGGTCTGTAAACAGAGGCTGGATGGCCATCGGTCAGGATGCTTTGATTTGAGAGTTCCTGCATGGCAGAAAGGGTTGGAACTGGATGGCCCTTGCGATCTCTCCAAATCTAACGATTCTATGATTCTAAAGGTCCTTCTCATAAACCCTTTTGGCTTGATGCTCCTTGTCTTTCTTTGTAAACCTTGCCCACGCAAAGTGGCGTGCGATAGCTGTCGGCCTGGATACCAAGGTGGTTCAAGAAGAAAAAACCCGTTGCATGCTATGGTTGTGCTTTGTGTGCAGAAGGGACCTTCGCCTCCCAGGAAGGTAGGTGATGCCGGAAGAAAGGCAGAAAGACAAGGACTTGTTTTAGCTTGAGTCCCATGTCCATAATTAATTGGACGCATGTGGTTGCAAGAGAGAGGCTGAAAAGTTGGAGAAGCTAGAAACCAGCAAAGAAGGAAAAGAGTTTCCACCTTAACATTAAGGAACTTCCGGACAGTAAGGGCTTGTTGAAAGTGGAACCACACTTTTTCCTTGTATGGTGGTGGAGTCTTCCTCCTTGAAGGTCTTTAAGCAGAGGCTGGTGGCCATCTGTCGGGATGCTGGTTGTCTAGTTCTGCATGGCTGGGGGCTGGACCGATGGGACCATGAGTCTCTTTCTTCCAGCGCTGTGAGGCGAGCAAAATTGGAAGACGATAAGGTGGTAATGGGTACTCAGATGATTACCACATTGTAGGAAATCACAATCTAAGAAGTTTCAGGGGTGACATTAAAGTAGGGTGAATCATGTACAAAAAAAAAAGCAGTCAGGGAAACATGCAATATCCTAGCCAAGTGATACAGTCGGCCCTCCTTATACGCCGGGATTTGCCATGGGCGATTTGAGCATACCGCTGGAGAATTCCCCCCCCCCCCACCCCCCCCCCCCCACCCCGAATCGGAAGTGGGCCCAATGGCAGCACACGTCACGGCGCAGCTGCCGACGGAGGACAACTGCCCTCCACTCCCCTCCACTACCCCCAACATCTTTCCTTCCCTCCCTCCCTCCCTCCCTCCCTCCCTCCCTCCCTCCCTCCCACGTACCTTGGCTCACAGGTGTCGTGGTCGCTGCTGCCGGCTGCCCACGCCACCCCGCACCGTCGGCCATAGCAGGGGCGGAAGGCCGGGTGTGGTTGATTGGAGGCTAAGAAGCCTCCAGCCTAGGCACCCTGGCCTCTTCTGCGGCAAGCCGGCAGCGGAGGACCAGCGCCTGGGCCATCTTTGGCCATCCTCCCCACCGCCGCCGCCAGGAACCTCGGGGCAAGGGCCGGATGTGGGCTGGAGGCCTCTTGGCCTCCAATCCGCCACTACGGCCCCTGCATCAAGGTGCTGGCAGCGGCAGTGGGAGAGGGAGCCAAGAGGCCCAAGCGCTGGTCCTCCGCTGCGCTACGGCTGCCACAGAAGGGCCAGGTGGCAGGCTGGAGGCTGCTTGGCCTCCAAAACCCCACCCGCCTTCCCCCCTGCACGCCTCTTTGCCGCCAACCGCTGCCGGAGGAAAGGCTGAGTGCTGCTCCTAGAAGGCATCCAGGACAGCACCCGGCCTTTCCCCTGGCTGTACGCGGAGAGGAGGGCGAAGAAGGGGGCACCCCACTCAGAACGTTCAATCCTCCTCCTCACTCCTCTCTCCGCGCCATGGCCCAGGGGAAAGGCCGGTGCTGCTCCTGGAGGACTCCAGGAGCACACCTGACTTGCCCCATGCTGTAGCGGCGGAGAGGAGCAGAGGCGGCAAGAGGACCAGCGGCCAGAGGCCACCTTGCCACCACTGCTGCCGGGGGAAAGGTCGGTGCTGCTCATGGAGTCCAAAGGTCCTGTAGGCTGCACCCGCTCTTTCGGCGGTGGCGGTGGTGAGGAGGACGAGTCGGGCTTCTCCGCGCCGCCGCCGCCGGCCGCCACCGCAAAAGAGCCGGGTGCAGCGCCAGGCCTCTTGGCCTCCAACTCCCTCCAGCCCTTAAGAGTGCAGCGGAGGCAAGGGGGACCGAGGCTGCCTCGCCGCCGCTGCTTTTAAGGGCTGGGTGCAGGCCCTGCAGGCCTCTTGGCCTCCAAGCTGCCTCCGGCCCTTTAAGAGCAGCGGAGGGCAAGGAGGACCAGGCTTGCCCTCGCCCCCTCACCCCCCCCCGCCGCTGAGAAAGAAGGGCCAGGGGCGCCCGGAAGCCTTGGGGCCTCCACTACCCCCGTCCCTTTAAAAGCAGCGGAGGCAAGGAGGACCCAGGCGCTTCTCCCTCCGATGGCTTTAAAGGGCCGGGGGCAGCGTGGAGGCCAAAGGCCTGCAGGCTGCACCCAGCTCTTTCGCGTGGGCGGGCGAGGAGCCTCTGGCGCTGGTCAGCCGCCGCCTCGGCCTCCTCTCCACCGTACAGCCAGGGGAAAGGCCGGTGCTGCTCCTAGAGGCCCTCCAGGAGCTAGGCACCCCAAGCCTTTCCCCTGGCATGGCGGTGGGAGAGGAAGGAGGAGGGGGGACGAGCCGACTGGGGCTTCTTGGCCTCCGCTCCACCGCCGCCGCCAGCACCTCGATCAGGGGCCGGTGGCGACTGGAAGCCAACAGGCCTCCAGCCCAACCACCCGGCCCCTTGCACAGAGGTGGCTGGCGGCGGCGGTGGAGAGGAGGCTGAAGAGACCTCTGGCAAACTGGTCCTCACTCCGCTGCCGCCAACCGTAGAAGAGCCTGGTTGGGCAGGACTGGAGTCTTCTTGGCCTCCAAAACCCCCACATCGGCCGTCCCCCCTGCTATGGCGGAGGCGACGGCGGCGGCAGCAGCGACGCAACACCGGCGAAGAAGTAAAGAGGGAGGGAGGGAGGGAGGGAGGGGAGGGAAGGAAAGAGTTGGGGGGGAGGAGAGAGGAGGGGACAACTGACTTGAGCATACCGGATTTTGGTATAATGCGGGGGGGTCCGGAACGGATCCCCCACGTATACCAGGGCAACATATTACTATGTCTTAAGGGAAAACAAACCAATATGTCAAATCCATGTTTGGTTCTGCCATGGTATAAGTTTGCTGGGGAGTCTTTTGGTATTGAGGGGCGACAATCGTGCATTGTGTTCAGCTGACCCCTGTCCTATACGCAGGGATCTGTTGCTTGACCCATCCCCAGTATGGAAAAATCGTGTGCGGTAAATCCGCATTATTTTCTATGGAAGTGCGTTCCTGTCTTGTAGAACGGTAGAATGTTGCGACCTTAGGAATGGCAACAAGGAGGGCAGGTAGGTAATAAGAAACCATTAGAGCTAGCTGGTGGGATGAAGGCTTGTGCCCGCCCAATGAATGTGGAGGGTGGAGTTTGAATACTGTGGTTTTAATATTATATTGGGGGCGGGAACGGGGTTTTAGTTCCACTGAATCTTTGCCAGGAGCGCGCCTTCTAATCCTGTTGCCTTCAATAAAGTCTTCTAGTCTTTTCAGCACAACGAAGCTTTCTGTCCTGTGCATTGGGGAGGGACTTCAGTTCCCTAGTTCGGACACATATAACCGTTAAAGTGCAAGCAGTTTAGGCGCCCAAAATACAGGGGCAGAAAGGGAGGAGCCAAAGACATGAACGGATGTCTACCTAGCCAAAACAGTGCATGTTGATTCTTATTGGTGATGGCATGTCAAAATAGAGAAGGAGGAAAACAAAGATTTACAGAATTTGGCCGAAGATTGGCGTATGGAAGATGGAGAAACTCCATTCCCCTCTACATAAATAGGAAGGAGCAACATTTGTGGCACAGACTCTGAACTGCTAAGATCAATGAGAGCACTAAAGACTAAATAAGACTAAGTAAGAACTAAATCAATCTGAAGGCGCATCAGGCAGTGCTATATGTACTGCCAACCTCCAGGCCTAGCCCTCCAATAAGCACATAGCTATGTCATGCATGTAGCCTAAACTATGCGCTCCCACCCACAGTCGCTTTCCAGGGCAACCCACACCAAGTGACAAACCATGCGAGAGGCAACATGCCCTTGGGTCTAAAACGCATGCAAAAACAGATACGCACAAAGGCTCATGTCGGCAGTTTGGAAACCCCGCTCGCAAAAAAGTGGAGATTGGATAGCCATTTCATCTTGGTGCAGATGTGGCATGGTTTCCTCCCATAAATGGGGTAGAGCCTGGCACGGTGCCATTAAACCAGTTTCAGATGGGGTAGGCAACACGGAATGAGCAATAGGTTTAATGCAATGAGACATGGAATTAGGTAAATGGCAAAGAGGCATTTTGAAGTTGCTCTCTTTCTTTAGCAGATGCAGACAAAGGCTTCAAGTGTCCAAGGATCAGCATCCAAACAGGGGCCGTGATCACTGCATCCCCAAGAGCATAACTTCCTTGTCCGCACAGAACCTCAATGGAACATCCTGTTTCCTTTGTCCTCTTCTTCTTCTCAGTCACCTTCTTTGTGTTAGCAGGTTCATTAATTTCCGAGAACTCCGGCGGGGCAAGCCAACAACCGAGATCTCTCTCCTAACATGCCTCATCGTCGCCCTCCGTCTTTCCTTCCTTGTCCTCCTTCTCTTATGGGAAACCTAGCAAGCTACTTGCCTCCTCCAACAAACAGGCTTCAGCAGCAACTTCCCATCGCAATCTCATCTGTGTTGCTAAAACATCAAATCATGTGGTGCGGGCGTTCCTGGCCACTACCTGGGAGCAGGGCAAGGAGATGGCTAGGAAGACTCTGCAACAGTGCATTGTCTTATCCTGTTCTTTCGCATCCAAGCCTGGCATGGCACTATCTTGCTCACTCTCTCCTCATCTCTCTCCCATGTCCCAGACTCTGACAGATCTCTCAGCCGGGAGAAATCAGTCTCAATGCAACCAAGGTCAGTGGCCATGTTCCTACCTTTCCCTGGCTACCTGGGCTTCTGGCTGGCCACATGCTTCAGGGGCTTTCTTGGCTAGGAAGCTGCCTGGGGCCTTCAACGAAGCCAACTGACACCTTCAGCATGCTGGTCTTCGGCAGCGTCTGGGTCTCCTTTGTGCCCATCCTACATTGGGACGCAAGGGAAAGTACATGGTGGCCGGCCAGGTCTGCTCCATACGTGGTCCTCCAGTGCTGGGCTCCGGGGATGCATCTTCCGTCCCGCAGTGCTACATTAATTTTATTCGTTCGCAGGGCCTGATCTGAACACGAAAAGAAGGACTAACAATAAATTTAGACAGCACCTAATTCCTAATCGCTTTTTGTTGACCAACAATGATAGATTTATTGGACCGACAAAAAGCACAATTACATATTGGCAGGTTGTCGAAAATTGAACCCACAAGATTTGGAGGAAAGTAAATATATAGGAATGATTTCTCATATTAAAACTTTTATAGACAGGTAATTCATAGATAGGTGTTAATTGGAGCGATAAGAAGTCTTTATCTAACACAAGAACAGATGTAGGTATAGGGATGTCCATAGGCTATTTGGTCCAAGAAAACTGTGGACGATTCAGTTGTACAGATGATGTATGTTTACGAACGGTGATTCTTATCGCTGCCTTATTTGACATATTAATTACAAGTAATTAAGTATACACAGTAGTCGCTCCCAAGCAGTCCTTCCGGCTTGCTTCCAATAGGCAACCCTGGATGCGGAGATATCAAGAAAAGGAAGCGGGCCGTGCAACGACTGAAGTGCAAACTGGCAAAGACATCAGCAAACTTAGCCGCAAGGCACTCCTTGAGTCTCCTTTTGAAGGTTTAACGAGGGCAAAAGGGGCAGGCGAAACATCTCGTTTTATGCTGCACATATTGCCGTCCCATGGAGTCCGCGTCCAGCAGAGCGGTTCAGGGTAGTGGAGGGAGCTACAACAATTGCCCCCCCTCCCTGAACCCTACGTTAGAGCCACCGAAAGCCGCTGCGACAAATTTAACAACAACTGCTTCGGCGGATAAAAGCTCTTGGATAAGGGATGATCTCGACGCCAGTAAGTTCTTCAAACCTATAGAGGGTGTCCAAGCTTACCGTGGACTATATTAAACGGGATCACTTTGAGTTTGTGAGTAACAAGAAGTGGACAATTCTTGGAAGTGTTAAGAAGACAACATGCTCTGTCGATCCTGCCCTCATGCCTGGCATTTAGGGGGGGAACGCGGGAGATCTATACTGCAAAACTGCACCGCTAATTAATACATCTTTTAGTGAGGGCCGGTTTCCATCTACCTGAAATTAGCATGGTTAAACCTCTGCTAAAAAGCCCTCGTAGACCCCCTGATACCTAACAAACTATCGGCCGGTGGTTGCTGCTGCCGTTTTTTGGGAAAGTGATCGAGAGAGCGTTGCCTTCCAACGCCAAGCTATCTTGGATGAAACTGAGTTTCTAGTCCATTTCAAACGGGCTTCCAGGTGGGCTATGGAGATGAGACTGCAATGGTCGGCCTTAAATCGATGATCTCCGTCTGGGCATGGACAAGAAGTTGTGTCCCTTCCTGTTAGTGCTTTTGGACATCTCAGGCGGCTTTCAATACCATAGCCATGGTATCCTTCTAGAACGCGTGAGGGGATTAGGTATCAAGGGTCAGTGAGCTCCAGTGGTTTCCATCCTACCCGTATTGGGTAGATCCAGATGGTGAGCTGGGGGACTGTGTTTCCGAAAGGAGAGAAGTTACAATCTGGTGTCCCTCAATGAGCCGATTCCTGTCCCCCATGCTATTCAACATTTACATAAAACCGCTGGGAGAGATCAATCTGGTAGAACGAGGGTGCGGTGTTTATCAGTACCTGATGACACCCAGATTGCCTTCTCTATTGTCCTCCGAAGGTTGCAAATGACTAGGGAATGGATCTCGCCTCCAATGCCTATCCTACCTCGAGTCGGTAAGGGCTGGATGAGGGAAAACAACTCAGCCCTGAATCCAGAGAAAACAGAAGTCCTAGTGATTGGTTCCCCAGGCCCGGGTAGTGTAATTTCTTCGCATCTGTCCCGAATGGGGTCACGCTCCACCGAAGGAATCAGTTCGCACTTGGAAGTGCTTCTGGAAACGTCGCTCCAATTGACATCTCAGGTGGATGCGACGGTCAGGAGCACTTGTTACCGAGCTTCACTGATACTCCAGCCTGCGACCCTACCTTGAAACGGGGTACATGCCTGTAACCTCTTGATTGGATTTTCTGTAATGCGCGCTAACATGGGCAACCCGTGACCAAACCCGGAAGCTTCATTAGTGGGGCAAATATGGCCACGAGATTGGTAGCAGGTGTTAAGGAAAAAGCAACAGGGATGAGACAGTGAATGAAAGAAAACATGTATGTGAGAGTCAGGGTGACTCAGCAGAAGCAGTTTAGGATCCCCACGGTGTAAATGTAATGCTTACCGTCCTAAATGCCAAGGAACAGATGCAAAGTGGATAATTGAAAACACACCTGAGAATTTGTTAAGTGGTCAAGCTGAGATATGAAATCATTAATTGTGGGGATGAACCAAGAGGAACCAATGAGAGTGTTTACACGCCCACTGGGGGAAACAGACAACAGTGGGTGGGTATCTTGCAATGACTATAATAATTACTATGAATCCGCAATGGTTTTGTGTGGGGAGTAGTAGTGGGTAGTTGTGGATTGTTATATTGGAGTAGTGTTTTGGATAGTTTTGGAGCTGTAAAGATAGTAGAATAAAGTTAGATCTTTTCTATAAGACCTACTGAGTTGTCTGGTGTACTTGGGTGAACTACAAGAGCCACTGGATACCTGAAGAAGGTGCCAAGACTTCTGTAAGCCAAGAAGACAAGAGTTGAGAAGGCTTGGAGAGTTTGTCATGGGTCTTTTCAGCCGATTCTCTGTAACTCTGCTGCTTTTTGCACAAAGCTTTAACCCACTGGCCCAAAACTGGTCAGCCGCGGTGGCATAACAAGGTGAGTGAGTATCGCAGCCAAGGTGAAGAGCTACAAACTCCCATCATCCCCTGCACAAGCAGACATCTCCAGGGCAGACACTATTACACCATATTCTCAAAAGATCCCATTGGCTGCCTCATGTGCTTCGGGCGCCAAGACAAGGGTTGGTAATTACCTCATAAAGGCGCCATAAATGGCTGGGGCCCAGGTCACTGGAGGGACCCCGCCTCGCCCACGATAATCCGCCCCGCACACTCAGGTCAGCGGGAAGAAATTGTGGTGAAGGTCCCAAATGGACAATATGGGCGACCCATCATCAACAGGGCCTTTTCCATCTCGGCCCCAAAAATGTGGAACAAGCTCCCGACGACAGCTCCGTTCCACAACCATCTCTGGATTTATTCAAAATAAACGCTTAAAGACCTTTTCTTGCACCAAGCTTTGGTGATATTTGCCAGTGTGTTTTTCTTGTCAGGGAAATTCCAAATCAAGCGTGGACATGTCAGATGATTTTTGCACAATAATAAAAGAGCATGAGCAGCTGCTGTCTGAACCACGAGGCAAATTTTCGAGGAAGAGGAAAGAAAGCGAAGACGAAAAAAAAAGAAAAAAGGGAGAGGAAAAGCAGATCGCTCTTGTCTGGTCACTTGCTTTTGATTTTGCGAAACCGAATAAAATTTTGTATCCTGCTTTTAAAAGCCCCTGGATGCGTGTTCTGTTTTTTGGATACACAACTGGGCAGAGAAGACAATATCTCTGCATTTTTGCCAGCCCCAATTATAATGTCACACTGGCTTCTCATCAGACCACCAAAGGAGAATAAAAAGGGAAGATGTTTAGAGTCGGAGGCCTGAAAGTTTGTTGTTCTCGACTGGGCGAACCCCAAAAGGTGCTCCAGCATGCTCCTTTTCCATCCGGGAGAGAAGTGACCAATGGGGTCCCCCACAGGGCTCCTGTCCTGGGCCCAGTGCTATTCAACCTAGCTCATCAATGACCTGGATGACCAGAATTGGGAGCATACGTATCAAAGCGGCAGATGAGACCAACATTAGGCAAGGAATAGCGTAATACTACACGAAGACAGATCAAGGATTCAAAATGACCTGAATAGCACAGCAAAGCTGGGCCAAGCGAACAAAATGAAATTTCAACACGGAAGAATGTCAAGGTATTGCAACTTAGGCGGAAAACACAAAAAAATGAAACCATGCCACAAGATATAGGATCGGGAGACCCCCCCACACACTGGCTGAATGAAAACTACGTGAATGAACAGGGACTCTAGAGTCTCAAGTAGGATCACCAAATTGAAGATGAGATCAAACAGTGTGACGTGACAAGCTAAAGGCCAATGCATTCTAGGCTGCATCAATAGAAGTATAGTGTCTAGATCAAGGGAATAATAGTGCCACTAGTATTCTGCTTTGGTCATGCCGACACCTAGAAATTGTGTCCGATTCTGGGCATCACAATCTCAAAAAGGACGTTGAAAATGGAGAGTCGTGTCCAAAGGGGGCAAGTAAAATGGTGAAAGGTCTACAAACAATGTCCTATAAGGAACGACTTAAGGAGCTGGGGATGTTATCCTGGAGAAGAGAAGGTTAAGAGGTATATGATAGCGTTAAATACTTGAAGGATTGCCATAACTGAAGAGGAAGCTGACTTGTTTTCACTTGCTCCAGAGACTAGACCCGGAGCAATGGATGCAACTACAGAAAGAGATTCCCACCTAAAAGTAGGAGGAATTTCTGACAGTAGAGGCTGTTTCGACAGTGGAACACACTCCTTATCCTCGGGTGTATGGAGTCTCCCTCTTTGGAGGTCTTTAAAACAGAGGCTAGATGGCATACCTGTCGGGTATGATTTGATTGGATCCCTGCATGGCAGAATGGGGTTGTGATGTGTGGCTGTTGGAATCCAAATCTTCATAAGAAAACACAGAGTCCAATCTTCATGTAGGAGCAGTAAGTTTATTCATCCTAAGCTAGCGAGCACACCAGTCCCAGGGAGTGAGATGAGGAAGAGAGAACAATCAATCCCTCTCCAACCCAACTTAATAGTATATATGTGTGGGTGGTGTGTGTGTGTGTGTATACAACACACACACACACACACACACACTACAGCTGATAACACGAAGGCTGTGTCTTAAAGGTCCTTGCAACACAGGGTTGACGAATGGCCCTTGGGTGTTTCCTTCAAATCTATGATTCTATGATCCTCCGTTAAGTTCTTCCATAACGTGGGGACCATGGCAGTGGATTTTCTAATGGAAGTGATATTAATCTAGTCTTTGAATATTCTAAAGATTCTTCTGGATGTTCTGAGGTGTGGAGCAGATGTTTGGGAGAGGCCATTCCTTCAGTACTCAGGACCCAACATGTAGGGCTTTAAAGGTGACAACCAACACTTTGTATGGCGCCCGGAAGCTGACTGGCACCAGTGTAGAGATTTTAATAATACGGTGTTATGTGGTCTGACCTTGAGGTTCAGTGACCAATCTGGCTGCTGCATTTTGAACTAGCTGAAGCTTCCGAACTTGGTACAAAGGTAGCCCACAGGTAGAAGGCATTACAGAAATCTAGTCGAGAGATTACGGCAGAGCAGCCCACTGTTTCATGTCAAGGTCCATTTTGTCCAGGAGGGACGCAGTTGGTGTATAAGCTGAAGTGGGACCAAGCACTCCTGGCCATCGCATCCACTTGAGATAGACTGTAGAGATGGACCAGGAAGCGCCTAAGCTGCAAACTTTGTTCTTAGGGGTAAGTGTGACCCGTCTCAGGACTGGATGACAATTTTCCGTCCCCGGATTTGGAGTGCTATATCACGAGTACCTTCGTTTTCTCTGGATCAGCTTGAGTTTGTTTTCCCTCATCCAGCCCATTACGGACCCAGGCAGGCATCCGGAGGAGAGATGCTATCCTTAGTCAATGCGTCAGTCGGAGACATAGAGAGATAGATCTGGGTGTCTCGTGTAGTGATACAACCGTGCTGCATCTTCTCTGGATGATCTTTCCCAGCAGCTTCATTAAATGTTCATGCAGGGACAGAATGGCGGATGCCGGATGTCAGCTTCTCTTAGAGGAGCAACCTATCCCCAGCCTCACCATCTGGGAATCTGGCCCGAGAGGGTAGGAGCAGAAACCACTGCAAAGCAGTGCCTCCAATCCAACCTCCCTCAGGAGTTCCAGAAGGATCCATGGTCAGTGTCAGAAATCCCCTTCATTCAATTATTCATTTGGGGTGCTGGCATGAGAGGTTTAAGGTTGTGTAAAGATGCTAGGGTTAAGCCATTTAAGACGCTGGATGATTCGAGAACAATTGGAATATTGATGCAGTGAGACTTGTAAGTGATGACAAATGGGTTTGAGAGTTCCCAGAGGTGATCCTTTAAAGCCAATGTTTGAATGTTTAAAGCTTAAGAGGGGCCAACGAGTCAGAAGCTTAAGAACCTATATCCTAGCAAGCTATCCATTGATTTCTTCAGATAGATAGATCAGATAGATAGATAGATGATAGATAGATATTGTAGAATCTCGTAGTCTGTGTTAGCAATATATGCATTTATAGGGTGAAGGTATACCTCCTATGATTCTATGGAAAGGAATTATGGGAGCGCCTCTTGCTGCGGCCATGACTGTAAGGCGAGGGATAATAATAAAATAAGAATACTAATATTAATAATAATAATATATATAATAAATGGCTGGGTACAAGCTATCTCCGGGACCGCCTTCTCCCCTACAATCCTTCCCCGCACACTCCGCTCTCTGGGAGAGGCCTACTTCAGCCACAAAAATCTAGGGCTTCGACTACCTCCCAGAGGGCATTTTCCATCGTCACCCCCAGACTGTGGAACGGCCTCCGGATGAGATCCGTCGACTTACATCCTTAGACAGCTTTAAAAGGCTGTAAGATGGATCTCTTCCGGCATGTCTTCTCAGAATAGAGAAACTGCCTAAAAAACGTCTGGGAATAAGATACTGCTGATCCCATTGACCTTTTATTGATGTGATGTTGTTGACCTTGTGGTCCAGTTTTTAACTGTATGGTTTGAGTTTTTTTATTTCTGTATGGATTATACTTTTTAAAGAGGGGAGGGTACAGGGATTTTATATGTTCTGTATTTTAACTTTGTTAGCCGCCCCAATTGTTCTCAGAGGGGCGGATACAAATAAATTTTTATTATTATTCTTATTATTATTAGTAGTAGTAGTGTAGTAGTAGTAGTAGTTTGCCCAAGAATGGTAAAAGGGAGACCTGGTCTTATTGTGTTTTCAATCAGGGGGGTCCCGGAGGTTTTTTCAGGAGCCGTTTCACTACCGCCTGTTTCCATGTAGATGGAAGTATCCCCGCCGGAAGGATGCATTTATTATAAGTTGTAGTAATGGTTTTCTTGCATCTCCTCCCTGAAGGTCGGCCAGGATGGCAGGGATTGAGAGGCATGTCGTCCGCCTTACACTTCCAGTAGTTGCCATGGGAAGCCTGACTTGTAGTCTCAGGCCTAGTAGTTTGCTATGGGAGGCTTGACTTGTAGTTTGAGGAGCCTGGTGCTTACAATAGCCTGACTTGGTAGTTTGAGGTGTAGTAGTTTGTGATTTTAAGAAACCATCTGGTTTAGTGTACTGAATGTTAACCTAGGACTCTGGGAGCGCAGGTTCAATCGCTGCTCAGCACATGGAGACGCGAGTGGGTGACCTGGGCAAGTCACACTCTCTCAGCCTTTGAGAACTGCCATAGTGCCTTCTGAATAAATCCAGTGCAGGGGTATTGTACTAGGTCTCTGGGAAGACCAGGGTTCAAATCCCTGCTCATCCGTGTGTGGAAAGGCGGATAAAATAAATATAATAATAGTAATAATAATCCAGATCCACAGATTCAACCATCCACTTGAAAATCTTAAAATAATATAACAGCAAACCCAAAAACAAGCCACGACTGAGCATCCACGGATTTAGTATCCACAGGGGGTCCTGCGACCCAAACCACCAAGTGGACACCAAGGGCCCCCGTAGTATGGCTAATAATAAGCACTTCATCAATGCAGGCTGAAAAGAGCATTTGCCTTCTTTGCTGCAGCATCACACCGCGGGCTCAGGTTCAACTGATGACCAATGATAACCCAAAAGGTGCAACAAGATCCCTTTGCATACGATTTCCAGACTAATAACGCTGACCTTTGGATAATCTCAGGCGGGTTACAAACCGCCATAAGTTACGCGCTCCGCGCGTACTAGGGTTAGAAGGGCCGTAGTAGGTTAGGAAGGTTCTTACCTTCCTGACGCGCCTTCCCCAAGTACACGCGGAGCGCATACTTTTTTGCGGTGCCCATCCACATGGGGCGCCGCCATGCTGACGTACTGGACGCTGTGCGTCCGAACGTGTCGCGGCGGAAGTGACGTCGGCGAGGGCGCACTCCCCCTCGTGGGCCACTTCTGCGTTCAAAAAAGGAGCGGCATTTCGCCGCTCCTTTTTGCTGCGCAGGGAAGCCTCGCGGCTGACAGCTGGGGCTTCCCTGCGACAGCGAATGGCGGCGGCGAAAAACGGCCCCTTGAGGCCGTTTGTAACCCGCCTCAGAGTCCTTTATGTATGTAGTTCAGCTCAAATATACCTAAAGTCCAAAATCCTGCATTGGTTTCTCTGCAGCCTAAAGGTAAACTGTGTACAGTGGACCCTTGTTATACGCTGGGGTTTTGGCTCCAAGATCCCCCAAATAAACAAAATCTGTGGATGCTCAAGTCCCACTAAATATTTTTTATTTTTATTTTTTAAATCTTTATTGGGTTTTCATTAAAAAAAAACTAACGAACAATACATTAATACAGATTGATTACATATACACATACATATAGAAGGGAAAATGGGAAGGGAAAGAGGGGGAGGGAGAAGGGGGGGATATAAAATCAAAAATCAAAAAATGACTTAAAAGTAAGCGAAAATTAACAAGTAAGGAAGGAGAGGTTCAAGACTAAGAAACATTGAAACAATACAAGACTGTCCTAAAGAAAAGAAAAAACAAACAAACAAACAAACAAAAAACAAAACAAAAAAAAATTACATATACTTTTTAAACCTAATTAGACAACGTTAAAACATTTAAAATTGTACTTCCTGGGATGACATTTCCCCTTTCCTTAAGATAAACTAACAATACCTTGCTAGTTTAATTTGTATCTTGGGGCAACTTACTTGCAGCTTCTAGTGTGTTTGTTTAATGAAGAAACTTCAAAATAACAATCTGACCACTAAGATTAACTTCTGGACCACACACAGACTATTTTTCAAACTATAATTTTGGTTACATGAGGAGGTGACATATTGCTGTTTCCCCTCCAATTTCTTGCCCCATTTTTGGAGTATTACCTTGGGAGAAAGAAGAAACATAAATAAACAGCATTTCCCTCTTGTTTATTAACATCTCAAGAATCTTATTGAATTTTTGAATTTTCTTTTGCTACCGCGAATATATAGAGAGACAATATAGATAACAGAGCAAAATCTGCTTAATTCATTAGATTCAAACATATTCATAGTATTGTCTAATGTGATAATTAACTAGCACCAAACCATATTTTTTCACCATTTAGAAAACCATCAATGGTATCCGCATTTTTTTACTTGTTTCCTCCCAAGAACGTCCAGGCCTTAAAGCACGTTAGGTTATCCATTTCGGAAATGTCTAACAGTTTTGAAGCCACCATTTGTCCAAATCGATCTGTCTTTGAAGCATAAATTAGCCTTGCAGCGGTAACCAAATAATGCTTATTCTCTAAGGATCTATCCGTCACCATATTTCATAATAAAGCTCCGTTCCATCCTAAATTCATATTTTAAAATCTTCTGTACCAGCTATGAATTTGTTTCCAAAATTCACAATTCCACCATAAATGGAATAGCGACC
Source organism: Sceloporus undulatus (assembly GCF_019175285.1). Taxonomy (NCBI): domain Eukaryota; kingdom Metazoa; phylum Chordata; class Lepidosauria; order Squamata; family Phrynosomatidae; genus Sceloporus; species Sceloporus undulatus. The sequence continues at coordinate 1,073,602 of NC_056523.1, forward strand.
TAAAATTTTTGCCACATTTCCAACAGTTGCATCAAATCCCTTGTATATTTTGCTAGTTGAGTTGGGGTTCAATACCAGCGAATTGTAATTTGTAATAAATCCCCTAAATCGTTGCTGGTAGAGACTTCAGCCTTTTGTTCCAATTGACCTCCCATGTGCTAAAGAAATAGTTGATCAAATCTTGCGCCCATTTTACCATTGAATTCTTGAAAATTAAAATATGTTAACAAGAATTAAAGCCAGCGATTTTATGTAATTTGTTGAAAATAATTTCATCGGATTCAAGTTTTTCCAATTCAAATCCTTTTTTTCTTGTCTCAACAAAATCTTTTCTTTTATGTCTGTATTAACCACCTATTGTATAGCCGTCTCTTATTAACCCTCTTGTGTTTTAAGGGTGACATTTTTGTGTATATTCAATTTTTTTAATCTTAAGAAATTAACCACTTTATTTGGTGAAAATTTCTGGCTTCTACAAAAGGCTTCGTTAACGGACGTCCACAGAGGGATCTTCTTCTATATACGTGGCTTATATTTTAACCACACTTTGAAGACGCTTTTCTTATGGAGTGGTCTAAAAAGCTTTGTTAGCATCAGGTTTCCCATAAAAAAGATAAGCGTGCCATCCAAAAATAATATCACTTCCCTCTAACGGTAACCATCTTTGGTTTTCTAACTTACACCATCGGAAATCCATTCAAAACAACAGGAGTAATAATAAAGTTGGAAGTCAGGGAGGGCCAGCCCACCTCTAATCAACACATCTTGCGTTTCTTTTCATCTGACCCTGGCTTTCTTCCTTCCCAAAGAAATTTTGTCAGATCTTTATTCCAGGTTTTGAGGGAGTTTCATACAAATATAGGTATACTTTGAAATAATAAAATCCTTTTGGGTAGGATGTCATTTTAATTGCCAAAATTTTGCCAAGCCAGGAAGTCCTATTTTGCCCATTATTTAAGATCTTTTTAATTTCTATCCATGTTTTTCAATGGTTTTTGAATAAATTTGCATTATGTGCGCTAAATTAATCCAATATTTTACTTTTTTTTTAATTTGATATTCCGTTTTGATTTTAAAACCACAGCTCTTTCTTACTTAATCATTGGAAGTATGGCAGTCTTATCCTTATTTATATAAGCCTGAAACTTGTCCAAAGTTGTCTAAAATTTTGTCAAGATTGGTGATATCATTAGTTTTAACCCCTTTAACAACGATTTATCTGCTCTTATTGTGTTATTCAGAATTTCTATACCGTTATAAAAAGTAATGGGGAAAGAGGGCACCCTGTCCTGGTACCTTTAGATATTTTAAATATTGTTGGATCTTTCCCCGTTTATTATAATTTTGGCCAATTGGGTCTGATATATTTTATCAATCCATAAACAGAATTATCCCCATATTCATTTTCTTTAAAATTTCCTTCATAAACAGCCAATCACGTTGCCGAAAGCTTTCTTAAAATCAAGGAAGATCAGAGCTAAACCTTTGGTCTATTCTTTTCTCATGTAAGTCAATTAAGTTCAAATAAGCGATAATCTTAAGTTTCCTATCGGCAGAAAATCCAGATGATTTCATTGACAAACCTTGAAGATTGTTCTTAATCTTTTGCCAATTAATGTGGTGTGCGGCAAAAAAGTTTATAACTGCATTTAAAAGGGCTATGGGACGATAATTGGAGGGATCAGGAAGATCTTTGTCTGACTTGGGGATGAGAAGCATGTTATAGTCCTTCCATGAATTAGGGATGTTGTGTTCTAATGTTCCATTCATGACCTCTACTAAGGTTGGAAGGATTTATGTATTCCGCTGGGAATCCATCTGGTCCAGATGCTTTCCCGTTTTTACTACTACGTATAGCATCTCTCAATTCTAACAGTGAAATTTCTTGGTTAAGAAACTTCCCTTTGTTCTTCAGTAAACTTTAACTTCCTTGTCATTTAATATTCAATTATTTGATGGATTTGAATGTTATCTTTTTTAAATAAATTCGCAAAATGTCTAGTAAAATATTTTGAATGTCTTTTTGAGCAGTATAACATTTCCCATTATCCTTAACTGACGTGATTGTCTTCTTTTTGGCATTTCTTTTAGTTTGTATGCCAACATTTTACCGGGTTTATTGCTCCGCTCCCCCCTCAAAAACTTCTGGTTAACAATTTTCATTTTTTTTATTTATCCTTCTACAAAATTATCGAAATTTGTTTTTGTATAAATTTTATTCATTTTGGATCTTTTTGTTGTTAAAGTATTTTAATAATATATTTCTTTTCTTTTAAATTTCTCTGAAGTTCGTCTAACTTTTTTTTTTTCCGTCTTTCCTTTTGAATAAAGAATCCCCGCATCACCGCCTTATATGTGTTGTTTATTTTCTATGAAGTAATTGGTCAATGTTTTTCCTTGCCTCAGTTAGAATTTTTCATCTTTTTAATAATAGATCATTAGCTCCAATTATATTGTTTCTGCCTTGTTAATAATTTCATCATCACTGGATTTATGATCAGAAAAGGTTTGCGAAGTGTTTCTACCTCCAATATATTGGGGCATAAGTTCATAGAAATCAAGTTCATATTAACCATGATTTGTGTACCTCGGAGTAAAAAGTAAATACTTTGCTTTGCCATATTTTATAAATACATCAAATCAAAAGAAAGATTTAGGTAATTTCCTCCCCTGATTTTTTATTTATTTTATTTTCAGAGAGTCTATCTTTGCTGGTCTAAACTCCATTCCAATCCCCCATACAAATTATATTATCAAAGGAATTTCTTGATTTATTCAGAAGTTTTGTATAGAATACTTCTTCTTGTTCTGTTGGGGCATAAACACCAAAATTAAAGTTTTCTGATTAGAGATTTGAGAATCACCCCCATAAAATGACCTTAGCATCATTTAGAACTTCTCTGCAACAAAATAATTCTTTAAATAAAGTGCAGCCCTTTTTCTTCTTATCTGCCCCTGAAGCAAAACATTGACCTAATTTGCGATTTTCAAGATATTTAAGGTCTTCCCGTCAACATGAGTTTTCTGGATGCAACAAATATCACAATTTGTTTTTTGTAAATAAGAAAAACCTTTTTCCTCTTAATATTCCGTTTATAACTTTGACATTCCAAGTTATAAATTTAAGCCACTTGTTCTTCATTTATGACGAGATCTTCATCAGCCGCATCCGTGAGGAGGCTCTTGTTTGCATCATCTTCATCAGAGGATTCCCCTGGTGTTTGACATTTTCAGCAAAGGATGAATAATCCAGAATTGATTTTGCCAAGTTTTGATGACTTTCTAATTGCTCCAGATTGCATGACGGATCTGTGATGTCCTTATTCTCTTTATGTTCTTCCAATTGTGTTTTGGGGGGGCATCTTATCTTCTTGTCTTACAGGATAACTTTCCTAATTCCATCTTTCCCTCTGATTGTCCTTATTTTTCTGGCTGCGCATCTTTCTTTTGATCTTGAGGAATTGATTCAAAAAGAATTTTGCCTGTTTGAACAGTTCTAAGTTGAATTCTTTTTTCTTATACCAAAACGTAATTCCTTCCGGTAAGAGCCAACGACAGGTAATATTATTCTGTCTCAGCACCGTTGTCAAAAATCTGTACTCTTTTCTACATTTAGCACTTTCGCCGGTACAAATCCTAAAAATTGAAGTACCTGCCCGTCTATTTCCAAAGGGTTTTCATTATGTAATTTTAAGATACGATCTCTTAGTTCTTCTCAATAGATAACTACAATGTCTCGTGGTAATTCTTTTGGTTTGCAATTTTAGAGTTCAATCTAAACATACCGGTCAATTTCCATTAAGCAAAATTGATCCTCAATAGAGTAGAAATTTAGATAGTATGGAATCAATCTTGAGAAGAATTTTCTCCTTCGCGTTCCGGTAGTCCCTCGATTTTAATACATTTTTCTCTTGCCCTTGTTTCCCAGATTAGTTGGTCATCTTCATAGTAATCTGGTCTTACTTTAATTTCCTCCAATTCCTTTTTGCGTATCCATTGCTGCTATCTCGAGGCTATCAATTTTATCTTTCAGACTGGTAATCTCAGATGAAATTTTTCCCCATAGTTCGGGCTAATGTCCCCAAAATCGTTTTGTAAATCTTTTTTATTTCCAATTAAAGTGGTTCAATCTTTGTTCAAATTTTCCATTTGTGCACTAAGTTGAATGGACATTCTTTTAATTTCTTCAAAATATGTAGTGTTTTGTATCCATTGTAGATTGATTTTCCAAAGAGGGTCTTCTTGTGTTTGGATTCTGTGAGCTACTTTTTTGATTTTGTGTTTTTTTCTAGTTCCCATATTTGCCTTTATAAGTAGAAATTTTTTTTTAACTACAAGCAGATATACAATTTAATATTCAAAGCAGCATACACTACCAAACAGCTTCAAAACGCAGCTCAAACACGTATGTCAAAATGGTTGTATTTACGATATTTTCAGACAGGCTTCCAAATGATCACTTATTCAAGTCCTTGCAGATTTTCTTTGCTAATATTTTCCCATAAACTGTTCTTCAATCTTATTGGCGAATTTTGATGTTCCAGACTACAAGTCCCAGAGTGCTCTGCGTTAGTTGAAACGCTACGGCTTTGTCTGTCAAGTCCCTCTAGTGGGCAAGCCGGTTTAGTCCTCTTCAAGAGGAGTCTCATTCAATAGAGAGAATTCCTTCGGAGAAAAGGCGTTATTTCTCAGCTGTTTCCACTTTCTTTTCTTCTTTCTTAAGAGAACGAAAAAGCATTGTCCAACGTAAATATATATATTGTAGGTTAAGGACGTAAGCTGTGAGGCGCCAAATGTTGTTGTTTTTTTCCCTTTTAGTTTACTCCCCTTCTCTGTATTGCTATCTGTATATGCCGCCCTTTTTACTGCGAGGCTCCTTTGCAGAGGCAAGTTGACAAGTATAGTTATATGTCCAGAAACAGCTAATGACAGTTCATGTCAAGTTCTGCTAATTGACAGATTTAATCCCTTTTTCCTTCTTTTAAATAAGTGAATAAAATTGGCGGCGTTCCTTCGCAGGCTAACCGCAGCGCTAAGCGTGGCTGTGGCAGGTTCTCTTCCCTTTACCCCCCCAGAATAGTCTTCAAGGTGGGTAGGTTGTGGGTATAAACCCCCTCTGAAACTCACGTTATCATGGGTTTTGACTGCCCAAGTCTTCTCTACGGCAGCCCAAGCCGCGCCTTGCAGACCCGAACGCGGAGCTCCCACGGACACATCTTTTTGGTCCATCAACCAACCCGGAAGTCAAGTCCCACTAAATATAATGGTATAGAAAAAGGTACCTATAAAAAAATGGAAAAGCAAGGTCTGATATTTGAAATTTATATTTTTTGGAACATTTTCAAAACGTGGATGCTCAATCCGTATATAAATATCTGTATATAAGAAATGCAACTGTATTTTCTATCCATGGAATTGCATTTTATATTATATTCAGCCCTGTTGAGTATAGAGACTCAAGGCAGCAAACAAGATTAAAACAACAGACAGACAAGTATTGCCAAAAAGCTGACTGAAAAAGTTGTTTGCAAAGTTCTTTGCACCTTTCCACCGCCTTGACTCCTGTGCTGGAAGAGGATATATTAATTATAGAATCATAGAGTTGGAAGAGACCCAAAGGCCATCCAATCCCATTCTGCCATGCAGGAAATCCAAATCAAAGCATCCCCATTGACAGATGGCCATCCAGCCTCTGTTTGAAGACCTCTGAGGAAGGAGTGTGTTCCACTGTTGAACAGCCCTTACTCTCAGGAGGTTGCTCCTAATGTTGAGCTGGAATCTCTTTTCCTGTAGCTTGCATACATTGTTCCTGGTCCATTTCTCTGGAGCAGCAGAAAACAAGCTTGCTCCCTCCTCAATATGACAGCTCTTCAAAACCAAACACAGGAGGGTGTAGCCAAGGGTCCGTTTAGGGGAATTTTATTATTATTGTTATTAGCTCAAATATTGCAAGAGGAGGGCCTGCTACGACGGCCCTTGCAGAATCGTCTCCCGATATGTATATGGAGTAGACCAGGGGATTCCAATAAATAGAGCTGAGACAGACTTCTAGAATTAATAACCAATTTATTTATAAGGGGAAAAGCACATACGATTCACTAGCATACACACACACATACAAGGCTCAGGAAAAGCATAGGTTAGCATGGAATAGGATTTTAGGCATCACTGGGGTGATACGTACCAGAATGTAGACTCCCTCCAGGAATCCAAATGGAATATGATGAGGATGGCATGAGGCTCAGCCATGGAATGACTGGCCAGGGGCCAGGATTCAAAGGGACATAGCTTCCCCCTGAAATCCAGACTGGCCCAGTGAACAGGCAAATCTGATGATACTTATAGGCAAAATCTTGCTTCTGGCCAAGGGGCTTGATGATGAGAACAAAGGTGTTGAATTACTTGCTTTTCACCTGGATGTCCCTGTCTGATGGTCTTCGTGGTCTTAAGCTGCTCGGCAAACAGATTCAAGGAGGGGGCAAACATTTGCTCTTCCTGGTCCTATGATAATCCTCTTATGCGACTCCCTAGATATGATGATGTGGGGGCCCCTCAGGGGGGGGGTGCATGTCCGCATGCCTTGCTGGCAATGGAGGACAGGCTACTAGAGTTCTTCTAGGGGTCATTAAGGGTTATCATTTATACCAAAATTTATATGAAGCAGCATGGGTAACAGAGGGTGATACTAAATTTAATAACAGCAACCAGGATCATTATAGCTAGAAAATGGGAAAGCAAATAACCCCCACTCCCAGAAGAATGGATACAGAAAATACATGAACTAAGAGAAATGGACAGATTAACACATTTAATTAACTTGCCCTCGGCCTTTTCATGAGACTGACTTGCAGCCACTAGAAGTTATCTTCACGTATTTTGGAGCATATGGAGGGATGTCTGAGATGATGTTTACAGAGCAAAAGACTTTTTCCGTTGAAGCCATCATGTTTACATTTTATTAAGTTTATGGATCTAAATTTAAAATTTGAAACACTGGAATGTAAGGATTTATTACATTTTGCTCAAAATATATGTTTGACAGCACGCCCCATTTACATGGAAAAGATTGAATCATAGAATCACAGAATCGTAGAGTTGGAAGAGACCCCAAGGGCCATGCAGGAACTCTCAATCAAAGCACCCCTGAGAAATGGCCATCCAGCTGGCTTCTGTTCTGGAATTGTATCAGTAAAAAGTGAGGACAAACTCATCTTTCCATTCCCTTCCTTATCCCAGGACAAAGGCAGGGGAGGTGCACCTGTAACTCCTTCTTCTAAACTTGTTTGTTTCCACATCTGTGGAAATGGCATCTGTAAGTCCTTGCAAAGACATTTCCATCAGTGATGGTCTGTATGATCACTATGCAAAGGGGTCTTGCAGCACTTTGTGACTAACCCAGAGAAAGAAGATGGTGGTATAAGATTTTGTAGACTCAAGTCTATTTCAACAGATGCCAATAATAATAATAATAATAATTATTATTATTATTATTATTATTATTATTAATAACCCACCTCTCCAATGAGATCGAGGCAGCTAACAACATTAAAAACATTAAAATACAATAAAATGCAATGTTCCAGAACCCCACCCACCCACCATAACATAATGATTAACATAATAATCATAAGAGTAAACAATACTGTTAAAATTATTAAAACAGACAAGACAGGGTAGTCAAGGGGGGCGACTGAGATGCTAACCTAGGAAGGCCTGTCGGAAGAGATTTGTCTTGACCGCCCTTTTAAAGCTGTCAAGATTGGTAACATGGTGGGTCTCCTTCGGCAGGCCATTCCATAAAGTGAGAGCAGCAGAAAAGAAGGGCCTCTGGGTAACTGCAGGTAGCCTAGTTTTTGCTGGCTGAAGTAAGTTTTTACTAGAGGACTTTACTAGAGAGCGGATTGTATGGAAGAAGGTGCTCCCATAGATAAGCTGGACTCAAGCCATGAAGGGCTTTAAAGGGCATAACCAACAGCCTGTACTGTGGTCAGAAACTAATGGGAAGCCAGTGAAGGGACTTTAAAATTGGTGTTAGAGGCAGTCTGCTTCATACACAGACGCATTCTACGCTGCTTTCAGCATATGCTGAAAGCAGTGACAGAAGAAACACTCGCATATGATGCACCACCGCAAGCATGAGCCCCATTACTTCTAATGGGGCTCAAGCATACATAGAATTTCTTTTATGCGAGGGGGGGCGGGCGAAACAGATCCCCTGTGTAAAAGAAGGAACCACTGTATATGGTCACACCTGGAGCTCTCAGTGACTAGTCTGGCTGCCATGTTTTGAACTAATTGAAGTTTCCGAATGAGGCCAAGGGTAGCCCCATGTAGAGCACATTGCAGAAGTCCAGTTGTGAAGTTACCAGTGCATGTACCACAGTTTTCAGGTCCCCAGGCTCCAGGTAAGGGTGCAGCTGGCATATCAGCCGAAGCCGAAGCAGATTATATACTCATCTATTTGGCAGAATGAGGATCCCAGAGCTGATCACCAGGCTGGGCATCTCATTGAGACATCAGAGGGAGCAACTCACACCAGCAGCAATGGCACCGGGTGGCAGAATGGACACCTGTGTAAACAGCCACCTGTCATCACTGCACAGTGCTCTGGATTTTCCCACAAAATCCGAAGCAAAATGCGAGGATTTTTACTTAAATATAACCAGGGACAGAGAGGATTTGGTGTGGAACTGCCCTCTTCTCATGGAGAGAGTCTGCACTGCAATTGGGGCTTTGGCCCTACATCCTGAGGACAAAACTCACAGTGAGAGTGGGAAGCAATTGATGTATTAGCCCATGTAGACATGCCCTTATTCTATGATAGTTTATGTGAAATCTACTTTCATCCCATGAAGTTGACTTTAGTCTACCAAAGTTTGTACTATCCATTTCTTTCTCTCTGTTAGTTTCTATAGAGTTACAAGCTCCCTTTCCTTACAAACATGTTTTTCTGCACAGCTGTGGAACTCAACCAAAAGTTTAGAAAGTTGTGCTGACCCTTCTAATCCTTATAATTATCAAAATCATAGTGATCTTATGCTTTTTGCCAAAGATCGAGGATTTCCCCAAAGATCACCTCCAATGACAGCAACATCAGAGTCAAAATGTAATTATTATTATTATTATTATTATTATTATTATTATTATTATTATTATTATTAAAAACAACGCAAAGTCACATCTTGTCTTTGAGCCTGAAAGGACCCAGGGCATAAAATCCCTTCCTGTGAAGCCACTGAAGGTCTGAGATGATGTTTATGGCTGGCCAGATCTGTGTCCGTGCCTCTCCCCTCGATGGGAAACCTCAGTAGGCTGGGAACCATCCGTCTCAGGAAGACTTTGCAAGAAAGGCTTTGGTCCTTCTGATTCTTCTCCAGGAGAAGCCACAACAAGGGATTGTGGTCAATGGCAGCTACGCTTCTTGTGATCTTGCTCCTCTTCCTTCCACCCCAAGAAGTGTGGGGCAGGAGGAAGGGAAAGTGCCCTGAGATGTTACTCAGGGAACATAACAGACAATTCAATTACTACAAGCCTGGAGATTACCTCCTTAGTGGGATCATCTCTGCAACCTATGCTAGCTTTCTACCCCAGCCCTTCAACAAAGTACCCTCCAGCAGCCCGCTCTGGTAAGCCATTGCCCTTTTATTCCACTTTAACTGCCATGGCAACATCCTATGGTACTCTGTGGACTGTAGTTTGGTGAGGCACTAATGCTCTCAAGCAGAAAATTCTCAGTGCCTATCTAAACTGCAAAATCCCAGGATCTTGTTGGCTGCCACTATGGCAGTTCAAGTGCAACCATTGCCCTCTAAGTGTGTCGTATGAAGGGGCGCTTAAACTATGATTAACATGTTAGTCTTTTCAGTGCTGCAGGTCTCTACAGGTATGATGCCAATGTGATCCGGTGCATGACTTCATGAACAGAAAATTTGGATTCAAAGATATAGCCATGTCAGTCTGCAGAATCAATATGTAGAGGGATCTTGTAGCACCTTTGAGACTAATTGAAAGAAAGGCCCGATTCCCACTACTTTTTAAACTGGATCACTAATCGATTTGAACCAGTTCAAATGACCCTGGTTAATCCGGGGGGGGGGGGGGGGCGCTAGACCCATTTAACCCATGTCTTTTTGACACTGATTTTTTTCTGCGTCTTTTTGGATAAATCGATTCCACACAAGTGTGAACCAGATGTGGATTGGAATCGATTTAAATTTGCCCTTCAACAGGCTGGAGTGGGTCCATTTTGAATTGATTCATTCGTGAAAGTGAACCACAAGTGGGTAATTTTACAGAGAAAAAATGCAGTCGGGGCAATTATAGCTCCGCTGTCGAATAGATCCATAAATTTGGATCACAAACCAATTTATTTGTAAGTGGGAATGAAGCCCAAGAGGCTGGCAGCATGAGCTTTCCTAGACTTGAGTTTACTTCCTCTGATTCATTTGTTCAACATTTGGAACCAGAGAAAGAAATAACCCTGGACAAATAGGAGGAGATTCTTAGGTCACAAATGAAGAAGAAGAGCAGGCCAATATGTTTCAGCAAAGCTTTTTATTTAAAACTAACAATATGCCCATGTAAAATGGAAGGGGGGAATGGTCATGTAGGACATGTAGAAGGAAACAAAGATATTTGGAGTCTTCTCAGGAAACTTGCCCACACTCCGGTTCTGATAGTCAATGGGTCTCGGACTATAATGCCTGGAAAAATCCCTCAAGCAAGGCATCAGAATGATATTTCCATTCAATCCAGAATGGTGATTCATTGCATTGTCTTGACAGGACAGGAATGGTAAAGCGCTGGAGCATCTTGTCCTTCATCTTTGCCATCCAGGAGATCAACCAGGATCCCAAGATCTTACCCAACCTCACCCTGGGCTACAACATACACGATAACTATTTCGAAGCAAGGATCACATCTGAAGCCTTGCTGGACCTGCTCTCCACTGGACAAGCCAATATTCCCAATTATTCCTGTGGGCGACAGAATAACTTGTTGGCTGTACTTGACGGGACAGACTCTGAAAACGCCATTTGGATCTCAGCCATGTTGGGCACCTACAAAATCCCACAGGTGAGGAGAGAGAGAGGCAGTGTGGAGTAGTGGTGTGAATGTTGGAACACAACTCTAGGAAATCAGGGTTGGAATTCCTGCTCAGCCACAACGACCCATTATATGACCTTGGAAAAGTCACAGTCTTGCAGCCTTATCATTATTATTATTATTATTATTATTATTATTATTATTATTTCTAATATCCCACCTTTCTCCCAATATAGGGACTCAAGGCGGTCATTGCCAAATTGCACTTATTGTCAAAAGGCTTCTTATAGCATGCAACTGAAATTTACCATCCTGTAACTTCAGACCATTAGATCTGGTCCTTCCCTGACCCTTCCTCTCTAGGGCAGCCCTGAAGGTATTCAAAGAGTAGGATCAGGTCATACCTCCGTCCTCTTTTCACCAAGCTGAACATGCCCAGCTCCTTCAACTTCTCCTCCTCATCGGTTTTGTTCTCCGTCCCTCTACTCTTCCCCATTGCCCTTCTCTGAACTCACTCTGAGGAAGCCCAGAAATGAAGGCGCTACAGAACATAAATCCTGTGGACAAAGTGTCAGTGAGCACCAGGACTCAATCTCTTCCTTTCCTTTTCAGGTCAACCATGCGTACGTCCCTGGTGTTCTGGATGATAAAAGCCAGTTCCCTTTTTTCTACCGGATGGTGCTCAAAGATGAAATCCTGCATCCGGGGCTGGTCAGGTTGCTCCTGCATTTCAGGTGGACATGGATCGGTCTGGTTGTTCGAGACAATGACAATGGAGAAAGGTTTGTCAGGACCTTGACGCCTCTTCTGAATAGAAGGGGGATTTCTGTTGCCTTTGAAAAGAGAATCCCAGAATTTTCAGACTATAGAACCAAGTTAACATTTACTAAATCTGACTGGGAACAAGTGAATGTATATCTTTACTATGCGGAGATGCGCTCCTTTGTTGATTCAATATATATTATACAGTTTGTAATCAAAAGCCTCAGCAAACCCATTGTTGGCAAAGTCTTGATCACAACGGCAATGTGGGACTTCACAGCAGACCTGGTGTTGCATGAGTTAGATTTCCAGTACATCTATGCTTTCATCTCCTTCTTCATCCAAAAAAGGAGAAATACAATCCATGGCGATTTCCCCGTCTTTCGCAAAGCATTGAAGAGCATTTTACAAGAAGCATTTCATTGTTCCTATTCCAAGCACGCATTGTCTGTAAAAGGATCTTCAAGGTGTAGACAAAGGGAGATCTTGGAAACTGTGCCCAAGGAAGTTAGTGAGAGAATCCTGTATCAAGATGGCTACATCACGTACAACAGCGTCTGGTCTTTGGCACACATCTTACATGCAGCCTCTTCCTCTAGGTCCAAGAGGATGTTGATGGCAGCTAGTGGTGGCCAGATGGATTTCCAGAGGGTCCAGGCCTGGCAGGTAAGGCCTGCTCCTCCCTCAAGTAGGTAGCGCAAATGAAAAGACAAGACACTTTCATTTCAGATTTCAAACAGCCCTTACTGTCTGAAAGTTCCTCTTAATGTTAAAATGGAATCCCTTTTCCTGTAGCTTGCATCTTTTGCTCTGGGTCTAGTCTCTGGAGCAGCAGAAAACAAGCTTGCTCCATCCTAAATGTGACACTCCTTCAAATATTTAAACAGGGCTATCATATCACCCCTTAACCTTCTCTTCTCCAAGCTAAACATCCCCAGCTCCTTAAGTCATTCCTCATAAGGCTTCATGGTTTCCAGACCCTTCACCATTTTAGCCGCCCTCCTTTGGACACATGGCTCCAGTTGCTCCACATCCTTTTTAAATTGTGGTGCCTTCTCTGACTGACCATCCCACTGTACTGATATGGTTTGCCCTTTGTTGGCCCCAAGATGCCGTGTTTTAATTATGTTTATTTAATTACGTTTAATTAATTAATTTAATTTGTATTTTATAATGTTGTTGTTTAATTATATAATGGGGGAGGGGTAAAGGGATTGTGTAATTTTTAATTATGTATGAATAATATATATTGTTCATCTTTTATATTGTTGTAACCCACCTCGATCCTTTTGGGAGAGGTGGGCTATAATCATCATCATCATCTGGACACAATATTCCAGGTGGGGCCTGACCAAAGCAGAATACAGTGGCACTATTACGTCTCTTGATCTAGACACTATACTTCTACTGATGCAGCCTAAAATCCCATTGGCCTTGTTAGCTGCTGCATCGCACTGTTGTTGATCTACTTGGACTCCTAGATCCCTTTCACACGTAGTTTTATTCAACCAGGTGTCCCCCATAATCCTATATCTGTGCATTTCATTTTTCCTCCCTAACTGCAGTAGCTTACATTTCTCTGTCTCGAATTTCATTTTGTTAGCTTTGGCCCAGCTTTCTAGTCTATTCAGGTCATTTTGAATCTTAATCCTGTCCTCTGGAGTATTAGCTATTCCTCCTAATTTGGCGTCATCTGCAAATTTGATAAGTATGCCCCCAATTCTGTCATCCAGGTCATTGATGAAGATGTTGAATAGAACTGGGCCCAGGACAGATGAAAAGGAGCCATTGTTGAGCACCCTTTGGGTTCGGCTGGACAACCAATTACAAATCCATTTTTCTGCACTAAGTGCAGTACGTAACTTACATTTCTCCCTGTTCAAGATCACTAGCTCTTTGAACTGGCTTCAGAAGTGGATGTGGATTCAGTGGGGCTTTACACACTGAACCCTGAAAGGTTCCTTGACCTTGTGGCTCCACCACCAATTTGCACAAGTGTATCCAAGAAGACACCAAAGAGGAAGCTCTTTCAGCATTTGTGAAAGAGATCCCATGAACAGGAGAGGGGTGTAAATACTGTAAGTAAATAAATAAACAGGAGGGGATGAGATAGCCCCATATTTTCTCAGTGTTCCTCTTCTCTCATGTCCTTCTAGCTTCACCTTTTCCTGAGAAATCCTCAGTTTCACAATGTTTCCAGGAGGGACGGCGTGCATTTGGACCAGAATGGAAAATTGGCTGCCAATTTTGCTCTCGTGAATTGGGTGATGCTTTCCAATAGGTCTCTCTTTGCAGTAACATTTGGCCATTTCAAAAGACAGGGGTCTGCAGACTACATGCTCACCATTGACCAGGATGCCATTGTCTGGCCCAAGTGGCTCAACCAGGTGGGTCAAGCATTGGGGGACAAGGAGGAAAAGATATGCATTCCTTCAGGCAACAATCAATGCTGCAGAATACATCACTCTCACACACAAATAGATAAACTGGCAGTTTTTAAAATCTGTTTTAAGAGGGATACCCCTCAGGCCAGGCATCATCTGGACATGATCTGGATGCCAGACTCAGCATTTGGGTGCTGCATCATGCAGACTACCCACCAGGAAGACAGGGGAAGCTAGTTTATTTGGTTCGTGTAGACTGGGCCTAAGAGATGCTTTGGTTTCTAAAGATTAGATTTCACTAGGAAGAACTTCCTGGCAGTGAGAGATTTTTGACCATGGAAGATGCTGTCTCAGAAGGTAGTGAGAGTTTCCTATTTTGGGAGGTTTTTTAGACAGAGACTGGATGGCCATCTGTCACTGGGAGTGCTTGGAGTGTGTCTTCCCGCATGGCAGAAGAAGGTTGGACTGGATGGTTCTTCTGGTCTCTTCCAACCTATGATTCTATGGTTCTAACTACTGGGCTTTGACACTACTGCAAGATTCAGAAGGAAGTCCTCCTTTGAGATGGCATTGCTCAGTGGAAAGGCACAGTGGTCCTCATGGAGGGCGGGGGGGATGTTTGGCTCACAGGCCCTTCAACATTTTCCTGACACCCACAAGGCCCTTGGATGCCTCAAATGTATGAATAAATTTTAAAAAAAAAACCTCAGAAACTGCACAAAACCATCCCACCGTGAAAGAGCTGTAAGGGAATGGGGAAGATGGTGTGGGTTGCATCTAGTTTGGATTTACCCTCATCCGTGTTACATTCAACAGTTCTAAACATTAATATTTAAGTGCCCTGGCTATCAGCTTTGCCCAGCTGACCTGGTGGGGGACTTCTTGGTGGCTGCTCCCAGGCTGCGGAGCACATGAAGCTTCCATGGGGGGAAGAAGAAATTAAATCGACAAGCAGCCAAGTTCCAAGAGGAAGGGAGACTGAGGGGAAAAACAGACTGCCCCTTTGGAGCAGCGTCCTGCGGCCTCTTTCCTTGTCACATTGGGGCTGCACAAAATGCTGCTCCATTAGCACAGGAAGAAAAGCACCTTTGCCACCATGGCAGCAACTTTTCAGTGCTTCTTTGGTGCCACGTGTCTAAATGCTGCACCAAGGAGTGCTGTAATGCCCCTGCCATGCAGTCAGACACATAGGAGCAGCATGAGGGTGGGCGGCGTGCATACACCATGCCACAATGCCACAGCCACACCAGCATATAATGCCAGTCTGTTTAGCCACATACATACAGGGAAATGCTTTAATTTCTGACTAACGGTGCCCCACAACATGGAAGGAAGCCCTCCTTTTAAATTAAATGTGGGTTTTTCATGTATGTGCATTTGGTCACAGCCCAGACCAGCCACTTTTTTCTCCTTTGAGTCAGCTCTTCCTTACTGTAAGTGAACTGATATGATGTTAGCAGCCCCAAAGGGTTTGAAAGCTTTGGGGGTGGGCAGTTTGCATGGGACACAAATCACTAGAGCAGCAATTCCCAAACTTTGGTCCTCCAGTTGTTTTGGACTTCATCTCTCAGAATTCAGCAAAACTGGCCAGGGCTCCTGGGAACTGAAGTCTAAAATATTTGGAGGACTAAAGTTTGGAAGCCACTACACTAGAGAGTCGCCTTTAGAGCTCTGCCAGAGAAAGAAACATGTGGGCATAACTGAGAGTTGCATGCACTTCAGGCAGTAAGACCTACAGTAAAATCCATGTAACATTCCCAAATTCTGAGTGTGAAACATACTATCCCAGTCCCCCTTTTCCTCTGTCCTTCATCCAAGATGTAACAAGCCCTGGAGTCACTTTGAAATTGAACCGGTCCATCCTGAGATTAGAAATCCAACTGGAACCCTCAGGATTCCCTTCTATATAGATCAGTTCCCTCTCATGCCTTTTGCTTGTTGCTCCTTGCCTTTCTGTGTAGACTCTGCCCACATCCACGTGTGTTGAGAGCTGTCGGCCTGGATACACCAAGGTGGTTCCAGAAGGAAAACCGGTTGCCTGCTATGGTTGTGCTTTGTGTGCAGAAGGGACCTTCTCCTCCCAGGAAGGTAGGCGACGCCAGAAAGAACGCAGACAACAAGGACTTGTTTAACTTGAGTCTCATGTCCATAATTTATTGCAAGAGGCATGATAGTTGGAAAGCTAGAAATCATAAAAGAAGAATTATAACACATAAGCATAGCAATGCTTGAGGCAAGCAAATGAAAATATGCAGCTTTATCCAGGAAATGACAATATAAGAAGAAACAGGAGTAATAGTGGGATGAAAGTAGCAAAAGCAGTCAGGGTATAGAATTCATGCTCTGGGCAGATATTTTATACAAGTCTTCAAATAAAACCCATCAATATACCCACAATCCAAGTTTATGCCTCAACTATAGAGGTAGAAGAAGAAGCCCAAAGGTCTACATGGGTCTCCAGAGGAAAATTGATCACACATCCAAAGCACTGCACCAAAATCAGGCAGGGCTATATCGATGCCAACCTTCAGCGCCAAGAATAACTATGTCACAGGCCCAGGACAGACAAGGCAAAAAGTGGCCTGCTGCCACTGAAACTAGTGTTCCGGAGAGCACCGCAACCACATGTTCCGGAACTCTAGCACGTCACGGTGGCAGCCTAATGGCGGCCTCCCATCCACATGGGGATCACCATCTTAATGTAAGCCTATAGATGTCGCTGCACGTCACTTACGTCATGAGTGCGCTAATAGAGAACCCTAATGATGCTGTGGTTAAATACGAATACTGCAGCCACAATGTTGTGAATTCAATCCTGAGGGGCTCTAAGGTGGACTCAGCCTTCCATCCTTTCAGAGGTCAGTAAAATGAGTACCCACCTTGTTGGGGGCAATTGGCTTACAGACTGTAAACTGCTTAGAGACTCCTTAGTTCAGTATAGCGGTATAGAAATATAATGCTATAGTTATTATTATTGGTTCAAACAAATGGCATAAAAGATAGTCATTGCTACTCCTTTATTTTCATCTGTGGGGGCCCAAACATATTGGAGATTGGCTGAGCTTTTGAGCTGGTGTAGACACGGTATTGTTTTCTGAGTCGCTTGCTCTGAGGTCAGCCTCCTCATTCTCAGGGGAGCACTTTTTGCCAGCAGACACTGCACACGGTGCCCCAGTGAGACACACATGTGAACACCCAGCCAGCATTTAAATGGAGGGACCCAGGTAACAGAGAGACATTGAGGCAGCTCTGAGGCCAGGATACTCCAGGCTGCTCCCAGAGTATTCTGTCTAACGAAGACACTACCAAAGAGACATTACTTATGCTGAGGTCCCTCTCTTTCTTTATAGATGCATCTCATTGCTCCACGTGTTGAGAAGATCAGCATCCAAACAGGGGCCGTGATCACTGCATCCCCAAAGACATAACTTTCTTGTCCTACACAGAACCTCTAGGGAACATCCTGGTTTCCTTTGTCCTCTTCTTCTTCTCAGTCACCTTCTTTGTGTTAGCAGTTTTCATTAAATTCCGAGAAACTCCGCTGGTCAAAGCCAACAACCGAGATCTCTCCTACATTCTCATCGTCTCCCTCCTTCTTTCCTTCTTGTCCTCCTTTCTCTTCATGGGGAAACCTAGCAAACCTACTTGCCTCCTCCAACAAACAGGCTTCAGCATCATCTTCTCCATTGCAATCTCATCTGTGTTGGCTAAAACCATCACTGTGGTGCTGGCCTTCCTGGCCACTAAGCCTGGGAGCAGGGCAAGGAGATGGCTAGGAAAGACTCTGGCCAACAGCATCGTCTTGTCCTGTTCCTCCATTGAAGCTGTCATCTGCACCATCTGGCTGGGCACATCTCTCCCCTTCCCTGACTCTGACATGATCTCTCAGCCTGGAGAAATCATTCTCAAATGCAACCAAGGGTCAGTGGCCATGTTCTACCTTTCCCTTGGCTACCTGGGCTTCCTGGCTGCCACATGCTTCATGGTGGCTTTCTTGGCTAGGAAGCTGCCTGGGGCCTTCAACGAAGCCAAGCTGATCACCTTCAGCATGCTGGTCTTCTGCAGCGTCTGGGTCTCCTTTGTGCCCTCCTACATTGGGACCAAGGGAAAGTACATGGTGGCTGTCCAGGTCTTCTCCATCTTGGCCTCCAGTGCTGGGCTCCTGGGATGCATCTTCCTCCCCAAGTGCTACATTATTTTACTCAGGCCTGACCTGAACACGAAAGAAGGTCTAACAAAAAACAAAGATGGCATGTAATTCTTAACCCAGTTTTTCTAGTCATTACATAAGAAACTGGTCATGACTGACGGAGGCGAAGACATGCTCAAAGCGAAGCAGCCAGTGGCTGATTGATAGTGGACTATTTTGCATGGAATGCACCATGAGAATCTGGTTCCAACTATACTAGGCATTTATGAACCTTTACTTGTTCACAGGATCTTTCTGTGCCACTTCCGTGCTATTAATAGTTTATTTTAATAGATTAAATTTTAGTAATAATGTGTTCAATTTTTTTTTAGGGGGGTTAAGATATATTACAGGTCCTCTGTACTGTATAGTAGATGTGTTTTAAATATGTAAGCCGCTTTGATTGTTTCCATAACAGAAAAGCAGGATATAAATAAAAGTTTTATTTATTATTTATTCTGTGTGAAGTGCAGACTTCTGAATGGTTTTGGACTGCAGTTCCCAGCATTCTTTAGTAGCAATGCTGTCTAGATGGTTGTTGGGATCTAAAGTTCAACAACATTCAAGAGGATACAGTTCACTTACCTATTCTCTCTGTATACTGTTAAGATCAATGTGCTTGCAAGGAACATCTCTCTCAAGATCCATGATGTGCGGTAGAGTTGGACATTCTGTGGACCTCCAGATGTTGCTGAACTGCAACTCCCAGCATGCTTCAGCATGCTGTTGGTCTATGGCATGGTTTCCCAAGGTATAGACAGGTAGTTCTGCCTGGTGCTTTAAAGAGCATGGATATTGTTTTTAATTGTTATTACACAGAGGAACTGTTGTTCTTGGCATTTCATTTATTGTAGAGTTCTTTTGAAAACAAACACATGTGATGAAATGGAGGATTCAGTGGCAATTCCAAGATTGTTACACACAAGGTTTTTGTTTTTATTTTTGAAAATCCAGGTACAACACAACAAGACAAAAACACAGACGCTAATGAAGGACTGCATGACCCTTGTGGTCTCTTCCAACTCTACAGTTCTATGAGTCTCTATGACTTCCTTTGATCAGGTGCATGAAAACTCTCCCCACCTGCACCAGTCTGACAGGCATAACTACATACTCAAACAACCGGAAAGGGGCATAAAAGTCAATTGTCAGTTCATTCCCCTCATGGATGCTTACACCGCAGTAAGGCTCCTGTACATCCAGCTCTGGGGCCGGGGGGAGGGAGCACGGAGGGGCCAGGGCCAGGCTGGGGAGCAGGTGCCAAAAATGGGGATGAAGGTCCATGCCAAAAAAAAAGTGATTCCAAAAGGTCCCCATTCACATGTGGACGAGGGACCTTTTGGAATCGATTTGGCATAGCGGAGCGGAGCTGGGTCAAAGTTCGGATCTTTCAGTAAGTGGGAATGACCCCTAAGTTATATTAATTAATTATTTATTTATTTATTTATTTATTTATTTATTTCTATTTCCTGTCTCTCTGTATGGATCGAGGCAGGATCACAACAAAATTACATACAATCATACAAATTCTAACCATTACAATTCTCTTAAAATAACCCTCCTATAACATAGTAATATAAAACAATACCTTTGCTGGACCAGAGTTAGGCGTTACATTTTTAAATACTTTATAGGTATATACCCCTGTTAATGCATAGAGAGATTTTGTGGCACCTTTGAGACTAACTGAAAGAAAGAAATTGGCAGCATGAGTTTCCTGCATCAGTCTACTTCCTCAGATGCATTGATGCAGGAGATGTGTTGCTGGCCATGACTTTTTAAATAGGACCTTACCCTTTGGTTACTTGGGCTGCTTGGTTGCCATCTGCTTCCCTGTGGCTTTCCTGGGCAGGAAGCTGCCTGGCGCTTTCAATGAAGGGATGATGCCCCTCTTCTGCATGCTGGTCTTCTGCAGCATTTTGGGCCCCGTCCTCCTGGGCCAAAGAAAACATCCTCCCCTATTCCTGTAGGGATGTCCAAATGATGCAGGACTCATCCCCAGTTCTGCTGTGAACGGATGATGTCCAGCCAGTTCAGCACTGAACAGAGATATACATCTCTTAAATTGTTTTAAAATAACCCATCATTTGCTCTGGATATTCCGGGAAGATCTGTAGTTGCTGAGAACCTTGTTCTGACCTCAGAGCGAGTGACTCGCACTAGTGGCAAATAGCCTACTCACAGCAGCATGCAAACTGCTGTCTCACATCACAACAGAGAGCCCTGGATGACAGGGAGATATTGTCCAGGTAATAAGTTGTGACTGGATGAGAATCTAGTGAGCAGGTGTAGACCATAGTAATAAGCCAAGTAAGCCAGGTGATTGTATTAACTAATTAGAAAGGTATAATTGCCTGGTGGATCTACTGGGTTGTGGGAGCATTCATTGAATCCTGCTCTCCATGCTGCTGTATCTTGATTTTGTACTGTGCTATTCATATTGTTTTGCTTCAGTTTTTTGAGACTTCTATTAAGTAAAGTTTTTGTTGAATTCCTCAAACCTCTGCTGTTGTTTTTGCTATAATACTCACACCCCAACAGATATCAGGGCAGCTCTGGGGTCAGAATAGCTCTGGATTTCTCCCGGAGTATTCTTCCCTACTGCAATTCCTCCTCACACTAGAAATCACTCATGGAAAGGAGGTGGAAGCCCTGTCTGCTGCCTCCTGATCGACAAGAGGAGAGACTCTCATTGCTTGCAGGAGCTGCAGCTCAGAAAGTAGGGATGGGGTCGGTTTGGAGACACTATTTAGTTAGGTGACTAAGGTAGTAGCATAACTAAGTGGCACATGTAGAATTCCAATCTACCACCATTGCCATCAACACCATTATCATCATCATAACCATCACATCTGTAACTCCTTGTAAACATGATCAAAGACATTGGAGCTTATTGGATAAGAAATAATGCAATTTATCCCTGATGAAACACAGTTGCATTTTGAATTAATACCGGGTATTATCACATTCAAGTTGTTGCTGCCGCAGTTGGACTACTTCAACCCACATGCAGCCCAGGTCCCAGCTGCGCTTATCCAGCCGCTTTTCAAAAATGGACTCCCGTATTTGAAAAGCAGCTGGATAAGTGCGGCTGGGACCTGGGCTGCATGAGGGCTGCAGTTGCCCGACAGCAGTGGCAATTTGAACATGATAATATCCACTATTAATTCATGGATAAATCACATTATTTTTAATGCGATGAGCACATAGTCTGGAAAAATCCGTATACAAAATGGTCTTGTAGCACCTTTGAGGTTAACCAAGAGATAGAAGTTGGTAACATAAGCTTTTGTAGACTTAAGTCTACTTCCTCACAGTAGACTGTGGGATTGTCTACTTGTGAAAGCGAGGCATTCAGCATCAGTTTCATGGCTGGGCACCTCACCTAGACCTTACAGCATAGTTTCCCAAACTTTGGGCCTGCAGGTGTTTTGGACTTCACCAGAAGCTCTAGCCATTTCAGCCAAAAATCAGGAATTCTGGGAGATGAAGTCCAAAACATCTGGAGGACCAAAGCTTGGAAGCCACTGCCTTAGAGGGAGTAACTCACACTAGATGGCAGCAGAGGCATGTGGAAACAGCCACATGTCTTTGCTGTGGGAGGGGGGTTCAAATGTTCCTGCAAAATCTGAAACCAACGGAGAGGGTCTTTTCTATTCTGATTTAACTTGCATGATTCTAAATCATCCGTAGACATGGGGCGGGGTGTTATCAGTACGCTGATGACACCCAAATAGATTTATCCATGTCTAGGGCATCAGCCACAACGACAGATGGCATTTCTCCCCTCAATCGGTGTCTTGAGGCAGTAATGGACTGGATGAGGGAAAACAAACTCAAGCTGAATCCAGACAAAACGGAGGTACTTACAGTAGGGGCTCCTAAACCAGGAATTGGGCTGCAACCTCCAGTCCTAAGGGGTTCACACTCTCCTCAAAAGACTGTTTTTCGCAGTCTGGGGGTGCTTCTTGAACCATCGCTTCACATGAGAAATCAGGTGAATATGACGGTCAAGAGCGTCTCTTATCTGCTTTGGCTGATACGCCAGCTGTGCCCTTTCCTGGAATTGGTTGGCCTCAAAACACTAGAACACGCACTGGTAACCTCAAGACTTGACTTTTGCAATGCACTCTACATGGGGCTACCCTTGTGTCTGGTCTGAAAACTTCAATTGGTACAGAATATGGCGGTCAGGTTCATCACTGGAACATCTAGGAGTGACCATATAACACCAATATTAAAGTCACTCCACTGGCTGCCTATTAGTTTTCAGGCACAGTACAAGGCGTTGGTTATTACCTTTAAAGCCCTACATGGCTTGGGCCAATCTATCTAAAGGATTGCCTACTTCCATATAATCTGCTGCGTACTCTCAGGTCCTCTGGGAAGAATTTATTGTAACCTATAAAAACTAGACTGACTGCAACTTCCCAGAGGGCCTTTTCTGCAACCGCTCCCAGCCTGTGGAACGGCCTGCTGGACAAGATCCGCCAAAACACCAACTTACAACTGTCAAATAGCTCTTACTGTCAGGAAGTTCCTCCTAATGTTGAGGTGGAATCTCTTTTCCTGTAGTTTACATCCATTGTTCCAGGTCCTGTTGTCTGGAGCAGCGGAAAACAAGCTTGCTCAGCCCATCCCGCTCTGCCACCTGGTGCCACCACCAACACATGAGTCGCTCCCTTTGAGGTCAGAATGAGGTACCCAAGCCTGTGATCTTCACTGGGCACCTCGTTTTCAGCCTCGGTGGGAGTTATGTGTGTTCATGCGAAGCAGGCAGCACCAGGGGACATGCATGTGCACAGCTACCTGCTATCACTCTGGAATGACCAGGTTTATTGGGCTACAATATTCTAGTATGTGCAAACACTGCCAAAGTTAATTATACAACTAAGCAGGCCAGCTAGAATGCCAGCTCTTTATCATCATCATGACAGTCAGTGGGGTATAGTGGTTTAAGCATTGGGCTAGGACTCTGGAGATGAGGGTTTGAATCCCTGCTCAGCCATGGAGACTCACAAGAGCAGGGTGAAGGGGGCCATGGAGGGCAGCGTCAGAGTGAAGGAGGAGGAGGAGGAGGAGGGAGCAGGGTGAAGGGGGCCATGGAGGGCAGCATCAGAGTGGAG
>NC_056523.1:1097208-1100834 GCF_019175285.1 Sceloporus undulatus
GCCAGGAAGGCCAGCACCACAGTGATGGTTTTAGCCAACACAGATGAGATTGCGATGGAGAAGATGATGCTGAAGCCTGTTTGTTGGAGGAGGCAAGTAGCTTTGCTAGGTTTCCCCATGAAGAGAAAGGAGGACAAGAAGGAAAGAAGGAGGGAGACGATGAGAATGTAGGAGAGATCTCGGTTGTTGGCTTTGACCAGCGGAGTTTCTCGGAATTTAATGAAAACTGCTAACACAAAGAAAGTGATTGAAAAGAAGAAGAGGACAAAGGAAACCAGGATGTTCCCTAGAGGTTCTGTGTAGGACAGGAAAGTTATGTCTTTGGGGATGCAGTGATCATGGTCCTTGTTTGGATGCTGGTCTTCTGGACACTTGGGGCAATGATCTGCATCTGTAAAGAAAGAGAGAGATTACCACATAAGTAATATATCTTTGGTGGTGTCTCATGGGCCGGACTACTTCGGATGCCATTGATAGCATCCTGGATTTGGAGCTGCCCTGATCTCTCTGCATTACCCTCCAGAATGATGTTGGGCAGCTGTTCACATGCATCCTTTGCTGTGGCACCTGTGGTGAGCCTCGGTCACATGGCTGGGTACCTCATTCTGACCTCAAGAACAGTGACTCTGGCCAGTGGTTGAAGAACCAGGCAGCACGGCAAGAAGGCTTCTACATAGCCACCCAGCAAAAGAACAGAGGTCTCCAGATCTTCGAGGAAGATCTGGAGCAATTGGTGAGGTTTTTAGGTCCGTTGTTGTTGTTGTTGATGATAATAATAATAATAAGTTTTATTTATATTGTCCCGCCTCTCCCAACGGATCGAAGCAGGATTACAGTCAAATTATGCAATCAACAATAATTCTAACAACAATATTTAAAATCACAATATAAACCATATGCTATCTAAAAACAGTTAATACAATATAAAATCTGATTGACAGCCTGAGGTAGACTCCTGATCGGGAGGTAGTATATTTCTGAGGTCTATAAAAGATCAGGGGGGGGGGGTTATGCTTGCCGGAAGAAGTAAGTTTTCAATGCCTTTTTTAAGGCATCCAGGGTAGAACTCTTCTGGAAGATTATTCCAAAGCGTTGGGGCCGTAGCCGAGAATGCTCTTTGGTGAGCAGATGTTAACCTCACCTTGGGATGCTCAAGTAAGTTCTTCCCAGATGTCCTGAGGGTGTGGGGCAGATTATGTCGGGAGAGGGGTTCCTTCAAGTAACTCGGGCCCAAGCCATGTAGGGCTTTAAAGGTAATAACCAAGACTTTGCATTGGGCCCGGAAGCTAATTGGCAGCCAGTGTAAAGATTTTGGTACAGGTGTTATGTGGTCTGACCTTGAAGTTCCAGTGACCACTCTGGCTGCTGCATTTTGAACTAGTTGGAGCTTCTGAACTTGGTACAAAGGTAGCCCCATGTAGAGCGCATTGCAAAAATCCAAACGAGAGGTTACCAGTGCGTGTACTACAGTTTCAAGGTCCTTTCGGTCCAGGCAGGGATACAGTTGGCATATCAGTCGAAGCTGGTACCAAGCACTCCTGGCCATCGCATCTACTTGAAATGATAACTGTAGGGATGAGTCCAGGAGTACTCCCAAACTGCGAAGTTTGTTGTTGTTACCTGCCCTCACATTGGCCCTGATTCATTCATTATGGATGGGAGATCCAAGTTAAGACAAGTTCTTGTTGTCAACCTTCCTTCTGTTGTCACCTACCTTCCTGGGAGGAGAAGGTCCCTTCTGCACATAAAGCACAACTATAGCAAGCAACTGGTTTTCCTTCTTGAACCACCTTGGTGTACCCAGGCTGACAGCTATCAACGCACTTTGATGTGGGCAGAGTCTACACAGAAAGGACAAAGAGCATCAAGCAAAAGGCATGAGAAGTAAACTATCTAGAAGGTGTCCCAGTTGGACTTCTAAGCCCAGGATGGGCCAGTTTGATTTCAGAGTGACTTATTACATCTTGGATGAAGGATACAATGGAAGGGGGACTGAGGTGATGAGAGTTACTTTTACAATTCATAAACCATTAACTATATTTTTCCAGTGGTCTAGTGAATGATTTAAGCACATGCTTCTCTCATTTGTGCCTACATGTTCCTTTCTCTGGAAGAGGTCTCCAGCGTTTGGTGCCCTTTCCAATCTTCCCACCCTCATAGTTTTCAAGCCCTGTGGGGATGCTTACTCTGCTCCTGTTTTCCTACAGGAGGCCATGAGTGGAACCTTGATCTCCAGCATCCTCTCCAATGCTGAAACCACTACGTCATGTGTGCTCTCCATACTGACCATTTTGCAACCCGAATTGTGGGATTATGGCCTGTTACAGACTGCCAAAATAAAGTTGTGTTGGGTCTCTTTGGAGGTATGTTGTTTAAATGATGCATGGGTCCTACAAGTCTGGAGGTCGCACCAAAGCCACACTCCATTCCTAAGCACTGGAGTACAGCTTTGGTGCAGCTTCCTGATTCTTAGGATGCATGCATTATTTAAACAGCATACCTCCAAAGAGACCCAACACAGCTTTATTTTGGCAATCTGTAACAGGCCTATATAGCACTGATTGCTGTCTAAAAGAAGGCATATCTCTTCTTCCGTGTTCCTCAGTGCTTGACCCACCTGATTGAGCCACTTAGGCCAGACAATGGCATCCTGGTCAATGGTGAGCATGTAGTCTGCAGATCCCTGCCTTTTGAAATGTCCAAATGTCACTGCAAGGAGGGACTCATTGGTAAGCCACAGCCAATTCACAAGGTCCAAGTTGACTGCCAATTCTCCATTCTCATCCAAAAACACTCCGTCCTTCCGGGACGTATTGTGAAACTGGGGGTTTCTTAAGAAATGGTGAAGCTAGAAGGACAAGAAAAGAATTCAAAGGTATAGCAGAATCAGTATGTAGCGAGATCTTGTAGCACCTTTGAGTCTAACTGAAAGAAAGACGGTGGAGGCAAGAGCTTTCATAGACTTGGTCCAAATACACCTGAGGAAGCAGACTTAAGTCTATGAAAGTTCATGCTGCCAACATCTTTCTTTCAG
The DNA here is from genome assembly GCF_019175285.1 of Sceloporus undulatus. Taxonomy (NCBI): domain Eukaryota; kingdom Metazoa; phylum Chordata; class Lepidosauria; order Squamata; family Phrynosomatidae; genus Sceloporus; species Sceloporus undulatus. The sequence goes on from NC_056523.1 coordinate 1,100,243, forward strand.
TTAATCTCAAAGGTGTGACTAGATCTGTCTACCTATTGTCTTAACTTGGATCTCGTGTCAATGATCAGATAATAGAAAATGGATATATTTTAGAAAATAGAAAGAAAATAAAGATGTAATAACAACCCAACACCAATAGCAACAGGAAGTGGTTTTAGTATGTAAGGTATGAAACAATTGTAAGGTATGTAATGTATGTAGGTAAAACATAGAATGTTTAGGGAGAGTTTAGGCTTGTTTTAGCAGACCACGATATTTGCAGAAGTCTTCTCCAGGACCACATGACAAATGAGCTGATTTTCTTCCTATCAGTAGTAAGTAAAATTTTATTTGGCCATTGACCAATACAAAAATTGACAATATAACAATTACACAGTACAGTTATTAAATATTGTCTGTACAATTTCAGATACAATTTCAGATCAGCTGTAAACATTTCAGCTTCCGTCAACAACCAGTTGGGGGCGTAATTTACATACAATATAGCAAAATTTTGCCACCTTGTGGAGAACATTTGGTTTTCGGTTATCCAAGAGATAACGTAAGGACAGGTTGCTTACCTGTAACGGTATTTCTTCGAGTGGTCATCTGC
>NC_056523.1:1100859-1116857 GCF_019175285.1 Sceloporus undulatus
CTGTTTAAAAGTTTCCGTAGTTTTTAAATTTGATTTATGTGATAAATTTAAAATATGTTTATTGTCCTTTTTAGAGTGATGTGTTTTTCACTGATGTCACGCATTGTTAATTTGTTGTTCCCCACATCAATCCATGGCCCTGTAGCAAGGTTCTATTAGGGGAATTTTTGTTAATTGGCTCAACTAAGAGGGGCGGACTACAAGCGCCCAGCGAAATTTTCCCAATTTGGATACCGAGGGACCAAATAGTCCTAAGAAATGAAGCCGAGACAGCTTCTTCAATTAGGTCAAGTATTTATTAAAAGGGGAAAATCACACAGCAACACACAAAACACACACCATTCATTCAAGGCTAAGGAGATCAGGGGTGAAAAGGGGATCGTTCACAGCAGTACTAATGGTAATACTACTCTGGAGTAGACCTCCTGTGGGAATCCGTGGACCGAAGATGGATGTTTATACCACAGCCGTTCGGAGGTGGAGGTTGCGCTGAAGTGATGGGAAGCCAATCGAGCCGAGTGAGTCCAGTGCAATGAAGGGGACGGGGGTTTAAAGGGTGAAATATAGTCCCTGGCAATGGTGCTTAATGCTTGGCAAAGGCTTGGGTGATGTCAACAAAGGAGTGATGTTTGGTGAGACAATCTGGTTGTCAACAAATCACGGGGAGAGGGAGAGGAGTGAGTGATCATCGGCTCATCAAGAGAGGACCCTAAAAAATATCTCTTCTGAAAAAACCAGCGGTAGATGAAGGGAATGGCTTTGGAGATAGTAATCTGATGTCGTAAGGCCTTTGACAGGGTTCCATGACATTCTTGCAAACACAACTGGTTAAAATGTGCGTAGACAACATAATGTACATGGATTTGTAATTGGTTCACAGTCCACACCCACAGTGTACCATGGCTCCTTTTCATCCTGGAGAGAAGTGACCAGTGGGGTGTCCAGTGGGGCTCTGTCCTGGGCCCAGTGCTATTCAACATCTTTATCAATGACTTGGAGGACAGAATTGGGGGCATACTTATCAAATTTACAGATGACACCAAATTAGGAGGAATAGCTAATACCCCAGAGGACAGGATCAAAATTCAGAATGACCTCAATAAATAATAATAATATAATAATAATAACAACAACAACAACAACAATAATATTTATTTGTATTTTCCTGCCTCTCCCAGGTAGATTGAGGTGGGATTACAACCTAACAGTAACAATAAAATACAATAATAAAACATGCAGCTGCAGAAAAATCTACATAGGGACCACCAAACGCAGAGTGGAAACAAGAATCAAGGAACATGAGAGACACTGCAGACTGGGCCAGCCAGAAAAATCAGCAGTAGCAGAACATGCCGCAAACCATCCTGGGCATAAAATCTTGTTTGAAAACACTGAAGTTCTGGACCATGCCAACAAATACCAAGTCAAAATGCACAGGGAAGCCATTGAGATCCACAAACATCTGGATAATTTCAACAGGAAAGAGGAGACCCTTAAAGTGAACAAAATTTGGCTACCAGTCCTGAAGAATGGCAAAATTAGGACTCAGCAAATGCAAATGGGAAACCATTCAGAGTCAGGGGCTTTCCCAGCAGATAAGGATCACCAATTAGCAGACATTAATCCTCGTTTGCATTAGCCTCCCAGGCTGAGGCCAGCCATCAACACAGAACAAGACACATGCAAATCACTCCTGCATTCCCAGGATCACACAGGATATATACACCCAACTTTTTCCAGGCAAAGCGTTCCCTGAAGATGCCAGCCACAGATGCTGGCGAAACGTCAGGAAGAAACGCTTCTGGAACATGGCCACAGAGCCCCACGAAAAACCCACAAAAAATCAAAACATATAATTTCAAACATTAAAATAGTTAAAAACAATGCAGTCACTTTTATAAGATAAAATGTTCTGATCCTGGATAGCAGAAAGCTGGGCCAAGCTAACAAAATTAAATTCAACATGGAGAAATGTAGGGTACTACACTTAAGGCGGAAAAAATGAAATGCACAGATATAGGTTGGGTGACATCTGGCTGAACGAAACTACATGTGAAAGGCATCTAGGAGTCCAAGTCGACCACAAATTGAACATGAGTCAATAGTGTGATGCGGCAGCTAAAAGGCCAATGAGATTTTAGGCTGCATCAATAGAAATATAGTGTCTCGATCAAGGGAAGTAACAGTGCCACTCTATTCTGCTTCGGCCCCACCTGGAATATTGTGTCCAGTTCTGGGCACCACAATTCAAAAAGGACATTGAGAAACTGGAGCCATGTGTCCAAAGGAGAGTGACTAAAATGGTGAAGGGTCTGGAAACCATGAAACTCTATGAGGAATGACTTAGGGAGCTGGGGATGTTTAGCCCGGAGAAGAGAAGGTTAAGAGTTGATATGATAGCCCTGTTTAAATATTTAAAGGGATGTCATATTGAGGAGGGAGCAAGCTTGTTTTCTGCTGCTCCAGAGACTAGGACCTAGAACAATAGATGCAAGCTCCAGGAAAAGATTCCACCTAAACATCAGGAGGAACTTCCTGACAGTAAGGGCTGTTCAACAGTGGAACAAACTCCCTTGGAGATTGTGGTGGAGTCTCCTTCCTTAGAGGTCTTTAAGCAGAGGCTGGATGGCCATCTGTCAATGGGGATGCTTTGATTGAGAGTTCCTGCATGGCAGAATGGGGGTGGACTGGATGGCCCTTGGGGTCTCTTCCAACTCTATGATTCTATGATTCTATGATTGTCCTAATCATAGAAGTGATGGTCGTCCCATTAGCAACTCCCATACCGCCTAAAGGATATTGTTCTAAAGGGGTTCTGTGAGGATGACTTCATTATTATTATTATTATTATTATTATTATTATTATTATTATTATTTCTTAACCTTTATTTATAAAGCGCTGTAAATTTACACAGCGCTCTACATACAATCTTTTTAATTGGACGGATCCCTGCCCCCAGGCTTACAATCTAAATTTAGTGAGTAATAATAATTGGAGCGAGTAATAATAATAATAATAATAATAATAACAACAACAACAACTTTTATTTATATCCCGCCTACTTCGATTAGGACCGAGGCGGCTACATGGTCTCTCGCTTAAGGAATAATGGTGGATTCGCCTGGCAGGTCAGTTTGATTTAATGGGGGAACTCCACACACAGCAAAAGTTTAGAAAAACTCAGACTCGGTAACAGGAAGTTACAAATAAAGTTATTATATATGAGTTTAAATATTACCATTGAGAAATGGAGAGAACATCAATAAAGAGTAACAGGATATACAAAATATATCACAATAAGAAAAGCAATACACATATATGGAAATAATCAAGGGAGTAATGAATGTTTGGTACGTTTGAGATAGAATGAATAGAAAATAAGATCAAGTGTAGGATGAAAGTGATTATATATGTGATATGTAAGATTTGATATGTTTGTAAATTGGTGTTGTTTTTGTTTGTGTTTTAATAATAAAATATATTTTTAAGTTCATAATATGATGAAATTATTTTTAAATGAACATAATATAATTTATCAATCATGACCAATTGCATATGTGATGACTGAAAAGAATGGGATAAGAATTAGGTTCTGTCTTGATTTTTTGTTAGACCTTCCTTTGTATTCAGGTCTGGCCTCATTACAATCATGTAGCACTTTGGGAGGAAGATGCATCCCAGGAGCCCAGCGCTGGAGGCCAAGATGGAGAAGACCTGGACGACCACCATGTACTTCTCCTTGGTGCTCAGGTAAGTGGGCACAAAGGAGACCCAGACGCTGCAGAAGACCAGCATGCTGAAGGTGATCAGCTTGGCTTCGTTGAAGGCCCCTGGGAGGTTCCTAGCCAGGAAAGCCACAGTGAAGCAGATGGCAGCCAGGAAGCCCAGGTAGCCAAGGGAAAGGTAGAACATGGCCACCGACCCTTGATTGCATTTCAGGAGGATCTCTCCAGGCTGGGAGTTCATGTCAGAGTCTGGGAAGGGGGGAGAAATGCCTAGCCAGATAGTGCAGATGACAGCTTGGATGGAAGAACAGGACAAGACGATGCTGTTGGCCAGAGTCTTTCCTAGCCATCTCCTTGCCCTGTTCCCAGGCTTAGTGGCCAGGAAGGCCAGCACCACAGTGATGGTTTTAGCCAACACAGATGAGATTGCGATGGAGAAGATGATGCTGAAGCCTGTTTGTTGGAGGAGGCAAGTAGCTTTGTTTGGTTTCCCAATGAAGAGGAAGGAGGACAAGAAGGAAAGAAGGAGGGAGACGATGAGAATGTAGGAGAGATCTCGGTTGTTGGCTTTGACCAGCGGAGTTTCTCGGAATTTAATGAAAACTGCTAACACAAAGAAGGTGATTGAGGAGAAGAAGAGGACAAAGGAAACCAGGATGTTCCCTAGAGGCTCTGTGTAGGACAGGAAAGTTAGGTCTTTGTGGATGCAGTGATCGTGGTCCTTGTTTGGATGCTCATCTTTCGGACACTTGGGGCAATAATCCGCATCTGTAAAAAAAAAGTGAGAGATTTCCACATAAGTAATGTATCTTTGGTTGTGTTTGCACAGGCCAGAATACTCCAGAAGCAATCTTTGGTATTCTGGCCCTGGATCTGGGATGGGACCTGGGACCCTCCATATTGATGCTGGGTGGCTGTTCAAATACATCTTCAGCTGTGGCATTTGGCACTGTGGCTTCTGGTGAGAGTTGCTTCCTTTTGAGGTCAGAATGAGGTGGCGACCCTTGATCCTCTCGCTGGGTGTCTCATTCTGAAAAATAGCTGGCTTCCTTCCAGGGAACCTGCAACTCTTGCTAGGCAGCATAGTGAGAAGCCTTCCAAACAGCCACCTGGCTAAAGAACAGAGGTCTTCAGATCTTCTGGGAAGATCTGAAGCAACTGGTGAGGTTTTTAGGTCCATTGTTGTTGTTGTTATGTTACCTGCCCTCAAGTTGGCCCTGATTCATTCATTAAGGATGGGAGATCCAAGTTAAAACAAGTCCTTGTTGTCAACCTTCCTTCTGTTGTCACCTACCTTCCTGGGAGGAGAAGGTCCCTTTTGCACACATGGCACAACTATAACAGGCAACTGGTTTTCCTTCCTGAAGCAACTTGGTGTATCCAGGCCGACAACTATCAACGCACTTTGATGTGGGCAGGGTCTACACAGAAAGACAAGGAACATCAAGCCAAGGGTGGGCAACATTCTCCACCCTGCTGTCTATTGGGCCTTTCCATTGAGCAACTCCATTGTAGGCACCCACAGAAATAAGTAAGGCATGTTATAGAAATATTGCTATTGCTGCTGTTCCCAGAAGATCTGTTCCACTGCTGGGCAGCTGTTTAAAACACATGCCGTTTTGCCTTCCAGTGTGGCCACAGCAGCAATGGCTCAGTCACTCTGAGGTCAGAAGGAGGTGGCCAGCCATTTGCATTATGCTGGGCACCTTGTTCTGGCCTCACAGTGAGCGACTCATTACCACTGGGTAGCCCAATGGTCATGCCGGGTAGCCCATTGGTCATGAGGACAATGGCCCAGTGACCAAACAGAAGGCCTGAAGTAAGAAGGTGGGGAGGACAGGACAGCTCTGGGGCCAGGACATTCTGGGGTGCTCCTGGAGTATCCTGGCCAGGGCAGACAAGAACCTTGTCTGTCTCTATGTTTGTATATCTAGACATAACATCAGTAACCTTCTAGTGATACCTTAGTCTCACGATGACCATTTTGTTATTGTTATTGTTGTGTGCCTCCAAGTCATTCCTGACTAATGGCTACCCTATCAAGGAGTTTTCTTGGCAAGTTTCTTCAGAAGGGGTTTGTCATTGCCTTCCCCTGAGGCTAGGAGACTATGACTTGCCCACGGTCACCCAGTGGGTTTTATATGACCCAACTGGGTTTTGAACCATGATCTCCAGCATCTTCACCCAAGGCTCAAACCACTAGGCCAGGCTGGCTCTCCATGCTGACCACTCCATGCTGACCACTCTGCAAGCCAAATTGTGGGATTCTACAGCAATGTCTAAAGGAAGGCATATGTCTTCCCTCACTTCCCCTAAAGCTTGACCCACCTGATTGAGCCACTTGGTCCACACAATGGCATCCTGGTCAATGGTCAACACATAGTTGGCAGACCCCTGTCTTTTGTAATACCCAAATGGCACTGTGAAAATGGACCCATTGGGAAGGACCACCCAGTTCACAAGGTCAAAGTTGGCTGCCAATTCTCCTTTCTCATCCAAATACACTCGGTCCCTTCTGGATGTATTGTGAAACTGGGGGTTTCCGAGGAAATGGTGAAGCTAGAAGGACATATGGAAATAAAGACACTTAGAAACCACAGGACTATCTCATTTTTTGTTGCTGTTAACTGCCTTCAATTAGAGTCCAGCCTATGGTGACCCTATGAACGAGAAACCTCTATCCTCACCAGATCTGCTATGTTCTTGCGGGATCATGTCCATGGCTTCTCTCTTTGAATCCATCCATCTGATATGCAATCTTCATCTTTCCCTATTGCCCATCACTTTCCCAAGCATTATTGTTTGTTCTAGTGAGTCCTTTCTTCTCAGGATATGGACAAAGTACAACAGCCTCAGTGTCGCTGTCTTGGCTTCTCAGGAGAGTTCATGTTTGATTTGCTCTCAAATGCCTTCATTTGTCTTTATTTGCACACCTCTTCTTCAGGAACAGATGACAAATGAGTTGGTTTTCTTCCTATCACCCTTTTTTTTCTGGTCCACCTTCCACAACCACACCTAGAGATGGGGGATACGACTCCTTCCCATTAATGGGACCTTTCTCATCTGTACTGAAAGAGCTCCACTGTTTATCTCTTGGGTGTCTCCTGACCTTCTTGGATGATCCCCTTGTGCAAAGTGGAGATAGTGACAGTGTCACATCAAGGACCGTCCTGGGATGCCATGCATAAAACTCCACTGAATCCATGGCTGCATCTCTATGGCAGAAATAGTGCAGTTCGACACGGCTGTAACATCCATGGCTCAATACTATGGAATCCTGGGATCTGTAGTTGTTATGGCCCCAGTACTCTCTGACAGAGAAGGCTAAATATCCCCCAACAGTATAAATCCCAGAATTCCATAGCATTGAGCCATGGCAGTTAAAGCAGTGTCCAACTGGATTATTTCTGCAGTGTTGATGCATCCTAAATCCACTTCTGTCCTGGGTATTTGTTGTTGTTGTCATCGTAAACCACCCTCAAGTCAATTTCGACCCATGCTGACCCTGTGATTGAGACATCTCCAAGACTCCCTCTCCTCCACTGCTCTGCTTAGTTCCTGCAAATTCATATTTGTGAACTCTCAATAGAGTCCTTCCATCAAGCATGCAGTCATCCTCTCTTTCTGCTTCCCTGCAACTTTCCCAGCAATATTGTTTTTCCCCAATGAGTCCTTCCTTCTCATGCTTTAACCAAAGTATGACAGCCTAAGTTTAAGCCATTGTATTCCCCGTTGCCATGTACAGATGTGAGAATAGGACAGTCGAGAAAGAGGATAAGAAGAAAAACCATTTGTTTGAGATGTGGTGCTAGAGAAAAGTGCTGAGGATCCCATAAGACAAACACATGGGTCCTGTAGCAGATCAAAGCAGAAATCTCCTGGGAAGCCAAGATAACTAAACAATTCTAACTTTTGTGCCCTTTACATTTTAGGATCTTTTCTAGTTCTTTCATAGCTGCCCTCCCTATTCTTAGTCGTCTTATGATTTCTTGACTGCAGCTTCTGCTCTGATCAATGTTTGATCCCAGGTATAAAAACTCTTTTAATATTTCAAATTCCTCATTGTCTAGGTTGAATTTGTATAAGTTCTCTGTGGCCATTATCTGTGTTCTCTTTATGTTCAACAACAAGCCTGCCCTTGCACTTTCTTCTTTTACTTTCCTGTGAGGTTTTCTGCTAGTACTTTGGTGTCATCTGCGCATATCTTAGATTGTTGATATTCCTTCCTCCTATTTTCACTCTTCTTCCTCCTTCTGTGTCCAAGCCTGCTTTTCCCAAACCTGACCCTGGGCTACAACATACACGATACTATTCGAAAGCAAGATGGATTCACATCGAAGCCTTGCTGGACTGCTCTCCACGGACAAGCAATATGCCCAATTATTCCTGTGGGCGACAGAACACTTGTTGGCTGTCCCTTGACGCGGACAGAATCTGAAAACACTCATTTGATCTCAAGCCATGTGGGCCAACCTATAAAATCCCACATGTGAGGAGAGAGCATGTGTGGTTGGTGGTTTTAAGTTGGCCCATTACTATGGGAGACAGGTTTGCGAATGCTGCTTAGCCAACACAAACCATTGAATGACCTAGCTAAGTCCCTCAGCCTTAGAAGCGGAAGGCAACTGGCAAACCTTTCCTGAATAAGAACCACAACGAGGAAATATATGTGTTCATCCATGGAACTCACTAAGGGAAACCCTGGGCAAGTCCTATTCGCTTAGAGAAAGACTCTGGGAACCCATGGTCAGATCCCAACTCAGTCGTGAAAGCTGCTGGATCCGCTCGGGCAATGTAAACTCTCTACATCTGAGCAGGAAGGTGTGGTGTGTAAAGCTGACTTGATTTCCAGGCCTTATAGTTTCCCTCACAAGGTTGCCAGAGTGGTTGCAAGCAGCAGGTCTGTGGGACTAGGGCTCAGGGAGACCGGGTTCAAATCTCCAAGTCAGCTCTAGCAATCCATGGGTGATCTTGGGCAGTAAATGTTTCTCAGACTCAGAGGAAGGCCACATGGAAAGTCTCCTCTGAATAAAGCTTACCTAGGGAGCGGGTTGCCAGATATCCCAGGCAACCGGAATGCCTGCAAGAACAACAACAATAGTTGATGGCGGGAAAATGGCCAGATTTGGAAGGTCCGAAAGATTCACTCTGTAATTTCTCCTGGAACCTCCTGCAAACACCACTTGTGGAGAGCTACAGATTGATTGAAGAGTGCCACCTTGGTTTTTAAAAGGTATGTTAACAAGTCGATGTGCTGATGGGAGATTTTTTTTGGAGCACAAGATTTTCATCTTTATAAAACACGAATTCAGATGGTGGAAGGGATGCCAGAGCCCATTCATAGAATCATAGAATCATAGAATAATAGCCGAGGTTGGAAGAGACCGCAAGGGCCATCCAGTCTCCAACCCCTCCATGCAGGGAAATCCAGATCAAAGCATCGTCGACAGATGGCCTCCAGCCTATGTTTGACGACCTCCCAGGAGGGAGACCCCACTACACTCGAGGAAGTGCATTCAACTGGTTCGGAACAGCCCTTATGTCAGGACAATTCTCCTAATGTTGGGTGGAATCTCTTTCATGTAGCTTGCACCATTCGCTCCGGGTCCTAGTCCCTGGAGCAGCAGAAAACAAGTTGCTCCTCTCAATATGACATCCCTTCAAGTATTTAAATAGGGGCTATCATATCACTCTTAACCTTCCTTCTCCAGGCTAAACATCCCCAGCTCCCTGAGTCGTTCCTCATAGTTATACGGCAAGGTTCCAGACCTTCTTTCACATTTAGTCGCCCTCCTTTGGACACGGCTCCCGTTTCTCAATGTTCCTTTGAATTGTGGCGCCCAGAACTGACACCAACAAATATTCCAGGTGGGGCCTGACCAGAGCAGAATATAGTGGCACATTACCTTCCCTGGATCTAGATTACGCTATTCTATGATGCCAGCCTTAAAATCGCATTGGCCTTGTTAGCCCGCATCACACTGTTGACTCATGTTCAACTGTGGTCTACTTGGACTCCTAGATCTTTAACATGTGTCTCCTTAAGCCCGTTGTCTCCCTCCATATATGTGCATTTCATTTTTTGCCCTACGTGCAGCCTACATTTTCCCTGTTGAAGTTCATTCTGTTAGCTCTGGCCCAGCTTTCTAGTTATTCAGGTCATTTGAATTTTTGCTCCGTCCTCTGGCGTATTCAGCTATTCCTCCACTTAGTGATTCATCTGCAAATTGAAAGTATTTCCCCAATTTTTTCCTCCAAGTCATTGATAAAGATGTTGAATCAGCACTGGGCCCAGGACAGAGCCATGTGGGACCCCACTGGTCAACTTCTCTCCCGGATGAAAAGGTGCCCATTGTGAGCACCCTTTGGGTTCGTCCGGTTCAACCAATTAAAATCCACTTAACAGTTGCTTGTCCAGCCACATTTACAAGCTGTTTTTGGAGAAGTTCCCCATGGGTGAACCATGTACAGGCCTTACTGCAATCAAAGATATCCTCTATCCACAGGCATTCCCTTCATCTACCAAGCTGGTACTTTATCAAGAAAGATGATAGATTTTTCTGGCATGCTGACTTGTTTCTCTGACTGAAACCCATGTTGACTTTTTGGATTATGCATTGGCTTCTAGATGTCACAGACTCCCTCTTGTTTAAAATGATTCTGCTCCAGAATCTTTCCTAGTTACTGATGCTAGACAACTGCGACGATAATTGTTGGGATATCCTCTTTTTTCCCCTTTTTGAAGGCTGGGGACAACCGTTTGCCCTCCTCCAGTCGGCTGTTGGATCCTCTCCTGTTTTCCAGGCGTTTCAAGATTATTGCCAATGGCTCCGATATTACATTCGCCAGTTCTTTTAATACCCTGGATGTAGCTCAATCTGGTCCGGAGACCTTACATTTTCATTTAGGTTAAACGGGTATTCCATGTACTATCTCTTACTTATTTTGTGCTGAAATTCCCCTATTCTGTCTCTTGTCCATTATCCTCAGGTTGAGCACCCTTGCCTTTTCGGATTCGCTCTAGCCCCTGCTCAGAACAGGATTCCACTAGCTTTCCAAGCCAATTTTAAAGAGGCCAAAGGAGATCCCCGAGCAATCCAGGCAATTGCTTCTCACAGTCACAAAGTCCTTCTAATCTTCTCTGGGACTGAGGTATTTCGGAACTGATCAGATCTCCTCCGTTTCTCTCCATCAGGCTAAAACATAGCCGTGCCTTCAACTCTGCTGCAGTTCATCTATATACTTGTAAATGTGGCAGCCAAAACGGACCAACAGGACACAGATTAATGATCCTAATAATAATAATAAAAAATAATAATATAATAAAATTTTATTTATATACTGCCTTTCCAGAGATCAAGGCGGTTTCACAACACAACACATTAACAATACACAAATCCATTTAAAAATCCATAAAAGCAATATACAGAAAAGTCTACGCTTAGCCTAAACAATGCTGATGGAGGACGAGAGAAGGAAGTACATCCAGGGCCTGGGGCATCAGGGGTCCGGTTATGCCTGCTGGAATAGGGTGTTTTTACCGCTTTTTAAATTGTTCCCGCGAGGCGCCAAGAAGGGAGTTCGCTGGGAAGCAGTTCAGAGCTTGTGGGCCGAGGTAGAAAAGGCCCCTCTTGCATGGTGGTGACATATCTCGCATTTTTTTTTTTTCAGGAACCCTTAACAATGCTTCCCGGGCACAGACCTGAGTGTGCGGGACGGATTTGTATGGCGAGAGGCGGTCCTCCACGTACCCTGGGCCCAAGCCCTTTAGGGATTTATAGGTAATAACCAAACACCTTGTATTGCGCCCGGAAAGCGGACTCGGGTCTTTAAGGACCGGTGTTATAGACTGGTCGGAAGCTACCAGTGGCCCAGTCTTGCCGCCATTTCTGCACCAGTTGCAGCTTCCGGGTTATGGTACAAGGGTTGCCTTCATTAGAGGCATTGCAGAAAACCAATCAGAGGTTACCAGGAGCCTGTACCACTGTTTCAAGGTCCCCCCGGCCCAGGTAGGGGTGCAGCTGGCGTATCAACCGAGCTTGATAACAGTTCCTCCTGACGTCGCATCCACCTGAGATGTAAAAGGTGGAGCAACGAGTTCAAGGAGCACCCCCAGCTGCGCCACTGACTCCTCCGGGAAGCGTCGACCCCGTTCAGGACGGTGGAGACAAAACTAGGGCCGGAGACAACCTTCCGAAGCACCTCGGTTTCTCTGGATTCAGCTGACGTCTGTTTTCCCTCATCAGCCCATTACCTATTCCAGACAGGCCAACGAGGAGGAGACGATGCCATCCTTGGTCACTGATCAGCGGAGCCATAGGAAGACTATCTGGGGCATCAGCGTACTGATAACCCCTACGCCCCGTGCTCTGGATTGTCTTCCCAGCGGTCTTTCATGTAAATGTTGAAAACGCATGGGCGACAGAATGGTCCTTGAGGGACAGGACCCCAGTGTAAGGGCCCTTCTTGTCGGAGCGCACATCCCCCAGCTGCACCTTCTGGCACCTACCCAGAGGTGGGATCGGAACCACTGGAGCGCAGTGCCACGACCCAACTCTTCAGGCGGGCTCCAGAAGGATACCATGGTCAATGGTATCGAAAAGCCGCTGAGATGTCCACGAGCTACTAACAGGGAACGCACCTTGTCCATTCCCAAGATGGAGATCATCGGGACTAAGGCAACCATGCAGCTCAACTCCACGCACGCCGGACGCCGTTTGAAATGGGTTCTAGAAAATCTGTTTCTTCCACGATCCCTTGAAGCGCGATTGCAACTCCTCTCGATCACCTTCCAAAAATGGCCATAGCGATACTCGCCGCTCATTATTATGCATCGGGGCTCGAGGGTTGGAGGTTTTTTAGCCAGTGGTTTTTTTTACAATGTCCAATTTAGCTAGATGGAAATTGCCATCCCCTCAGTGATTTTGTATTAATTATACGGTTTGTAAAATGGAAGTGACCAACCGTCCCCCTGAGCCGCTAGCCCACGGGGACAGGGATCCTGTTGGTCAAATCAATACTAGAGAACAAAAACCACCACAAGACTCTTCCTTTCCTTGTTCAGGGCAATTAATGCAGAGTCTCTGGTGTTCTGGATGATAAAAGACGTTTTCCCTTTTCTACCGGATGGTGCCCAAAGATGAAATCCTGCATCCGGGGGCTGGTCAGGTGCTCCGGCAGCCAAAGGTGGACATGGATCGTCTGGGTTGGTCGAGACAAAGAGACAATGGAGAAAGGTTTGTCAGGACCGGTGGTGCCTCTCCGGAGTAGGAAGGGGAATTTTCTGTTGCCTTTTGAAAAGAGGAATTTCCCAGATTTTCAGACTATGTAAACAATGTAGTAGTTCCTTTACTAAATATGACTGTAAACCAAGTCAAGATATATACTTTACTAGGCGGAGGTGGCGCTCCTTCGCTGAATCAATATATATTATACAAAATTAGCAATCAAATCTTACAACAATACATTATCGGAAAGTCCCTTGGTCACAAACGGAGTTGTGGGGACATCACAAAGACTGGATTTGCGATAACCTGGAATTACCAGTACATCCAGAGGTTTCTTCCTCCTTCTTTATCTCAAAAAAGGATAAGGACAAACCCCATGGTGATTTGGCTCCTTTGCCAAGACACTGACGTCGTTCTAGAAGAAGCGTTTCATTGTTCCGATGCACCAAGCATGAATGGGCGCTGAAATGAGTTCAAGGGCAGAACAGAAAGAAGACCTTGGGGACTGGTGCCCAAGGAAGTCGGGTTGAGAGAACCTTGTAAACACGATGGCTACCTCACTATACACAGCACCGTCTGGGCTTTGGCCCAGGCCTGAACACACTGCCCTTTCATTTAGGGCCAAGCGGAATGTTGAACAGGGGCTAAGTGGTGGCCAAAGATGGGTTTCCAGAAGGTCCAGGCAAATGGCAGGTAAGGGCTTTCCTCCCTCATATAAGTAGCCCAATGCACAGAACAGGCACTTACAGATTCACTTAACGCGATTGCTTATAACCATCTGATTATCAAGAAGTGCACACTGGCATCTACTCTCCTGTTACTTAGAATAATAGTTCTGCTCCTATTCTCTGGGAAAGAAGAGACCAAAACCTGTACCCTCCTTTCTGTGGCAGCCCTTGGGTATTGAAAGAAGTCAAATATGGCACCCCTCCATCTTGTCTTCACCAGGATGAACCTACCTAGCTCCTCAACCTTTCCTGTGGACCTTTGAAGAGGTCTAGAGGACAAAGCCAATAACATCCCGTGTGTACCTCTCTGCTTGTGTTGTACCTTGAAATAAGACCCTTCTCAAAAGGCAGTGGTCAGGACTACTACAACTGAGGCATAACTAGCATGCAAAATGGCCCTACTGAGCCAATGGTTATAGGACCATCCTGGGGGTCACAGCGTAGCTGCTGAACAAAGCATCTGTAGAGAAGAAGGGAGAGAGCAGAAGGTCAAAGCTGGTCAGTTGGGGAGAGAGGCACATTGAGGCAGCAAATCTTGTGAAACGACAGCTGCTGGGTAGGAAAAGGCCCTTTCTAGCCAACACTCTGTTAAGGAGGGTAGCGGTGCTCATTTAGCTGGGCTCTACTGAGAAGGCAAAAGAAAACATGTTGAACTGCGTCATCAGGCCTGAGAGAAAGAGCCCTCCCCTCCCTCCTTCCGACTGTCATCTTCTGGCCTTAGAGGGAGCCGAAAGGACAGGCCCAACGCCATCGGGCCTAGAGAAAGAGCCCTCCCCCCTCCCGACTGTCATCTTCTGGCCTTAGAGGGAGCGAAAGACAGGCCCAACGCCATGGGCCTGAAGGGAAGAACCCTCCCCTCCTTCCTTCCGACTGTCATCTTCTGGCCTTAGGAGGAGTGAAAGGACAGGCCACAATGCCATCGGGCCGGAAGAGGAAGAACCCCCCCTCCTTCCTTCCGACTGTCATCTTCTGGCCTTAGAGGGAGTGAAAGGACAGGCCCAACGCCATCGGGCCTGAAGAGGAAGAACCCTCCCCTCCTTCCTTCCGACTGTCATCTTCTGGCCAGTTAGAGGGAGTGAAAGGACAGGCCCAACGCCATCGGGCCTGAAGAGGAAGAACCCTCCCTCCTCTTCCGACTGTCATCTTCTGGCGTTAGAGGGAGCGAAAGGACAGGCCCAACGCCATCGGGCCTGAAGAGGAAGAACCCTCCCCTCCTTCCTTCCGACTGTCATCTTCTGGCCTTAGAGGAGGCGGAAAGGACAGGCCCAATGCCATCGGGCCTGAAGAGGAAGAACCCTCCCCTCCTCCTTCCGAATTGTTCATCTTCTTGGCCTTAGAGGGAGCGAAAGGGAGCCCAACGCCATCGGGCCTGAAGAGGAAGAACCCTCCCTCCTTCTCCGACTGTCATCTTTTCGGCCTTAGAGGGAGCGAAAGGACAGGCCCAATGCCATCGGGCCTGAGAGGAAGCACCCTCCCCTCCTTCCTTCGACTGTTCATCTTCTGGCCTTAAGAGGGAGAGCGAGAACGGCCGCCAACGCATCGGGCTGAAGAGGAAGAGCCCTCCCCTCCCCTTCCGACTGTCATCTTCTGGCCTTAGAGGAGGCGGAGAAAGGACAGGCCAATGCCATCGGGCCTGAAGAGAAAGCCGCCCTCCCTCCCTCCTTCTGACTGTCATCTTCTGGCCTTAGAGGAGTGAAAGGACAGGCCCAACCCATCGGGCCTGAAAGAGGAAGAACCTCCCCTCCCTCCTTCTGACTGTCATCTCTTGGCCCTTAGAGGGAGCAAAAGGACAGGCCCAACGCCATCGGGACCCAGCCTCTATTAAGAAATAGAGCCCTTCCTTCCGTCCATCTGCCTTGGTCCAGGCCTCAGAGAGAGAGAAGAATGCTGGACTGGATCCCCTCCTGCCCACCATTCCTTCTCCTTTTGTGTTGGAACCATCTATTATCCCCTTTGTTGAAAGCGCCCGATTCCCAGTGTTTGGTGCATTATAAATAAATCCTATTATTATTATTATTATTATTATTATTATTATTATTATTATTTTATTATTATTATTATTCTGTGTGTAGGAACCTATTTCTAAACCTGCATGTTATTTACATCTGTTTCCAAAATTTTCTTTGAAAGAGTGAATGTTCCCGGAATACATGGATTGGTAACTGAAATGTACCTATATTTTATTGTTATTTCTTCATAGCATTCAGTGCTAACCACTTCTAATGGCGTTCCATTTATGCTATAAACTAGCCAGGGTCATAGTAGGCTGTATCTTATCCCCTCCCCTGTTCAGCTTGTATGCAGAAGAATGTATAAG
>NC_056523.1:1116882-1118138 GCF_019175285.1 Sceloporus undulatus
TCTTCTAGAAAGACCGTCAGTGCTTTGGCAAAGGAGCCAAAATCACCATGGGGTGTCCTTATCCTTTTTGAGATAAAGAAGGAGAAGAAACCATGGATGTACTGGTAATCCAGGTTATCGAAAATCAAGTCTATTGTGATGTCCCACAACGCAGTTGTGACCAAGACTTTCCCGATAATGGATTTGTTGAAGATTTTGATTGCAATTTGTATAATATATATTGATTCAGCGAAGGAGCGCACCTCCGCATAGTAAAGGTATACATTGACTTGTTTCCAGTCAGATGTAGTAAAGACTACATTGGTTACATAGTCTGAAAAATCTGGGATTCTCTTTTCAAAGGCAACAGAAATTCCCTTCCTACTCAGGAGAGGCACCAAGGTCCTGACAAACCTTTCTCCATTGTCATTGTCTCGAACAACCAGACCGATCCATGTCCACCTGAAATGCAGGAGCAACCTGACCAGCCCCGGATGCAGGATTTCATCTTTGGGCACCATCCGGTAGAAAAAAGGGAAACGTCTTTTATCATCCAGAACACCAGAGACATATGCATAATTGACCTGAAAAGGAAAGGAAGAGTCTTGTGGTGGTTTTTGTTCCTAGTATTGATTTGACCACAGGATCCCTGTCCCTCGTGGCTAGCGGCTCAGGGGGGGACGGTGGTCACTTCCATTTTACACCGTATAATTAATACATCACTGAGGGATGGGCAATTTCCATCTAGCTTAAAATTGGCCATTGTAAAACCACTGCTAAAAAAGCCCTCCCTCGATCCCCTGATGCATAATAATTATCGGCCAGTATCGCTATTGCCATTTTTGGGGAAGGTGATCGAGAAGGCGGTTGCAATCCAGCTTCAAGGGATCTTGGAAGAAACAGATTTTCTAGACCCATTTCAAACTGGCTTCCGGGCGGGCTATGGAGTTGAGACTGCCATGGTTGCCTTAGTCGATGATCTCCATCTGGGAATGGACAAGGCTAACGTGTCCCTGTTAGTGCTCTTGGACATCTCAGCGGCTTTCGATACCATTGACCATGGTATCCTTCTGGAGCGCCTGGAAGAGTTGGGAATCGGGGGCACTGCGCTCCAGTGGTTCCGATCCTACCTCTCGGGTAGGTTCCAGAAGGTGCAGCTGGGGGATGTGCGCTCCGACAAGAGGGCCCTTACATCTGGTGTCCCTCAAGGAGCCATTCTGTCCCCCATGCTTTTCAACATTTACATGAAACCGCTGGGAGAGATCATCCAGAGGCAC
>NC_056523.1:1118238-1119569 GCF_019175285.1 Sceloporus undulatus
GGCTTCCGGGCGGGCTATGGAGTTGAGACTGCCATGGTTGCCTTAGTCGATGATCTCCATCTGGGAATGGACAAGGCTAGCGTGTCCCTGTTAGTGCTCTTGGACATCTCAGCGGCTTTCGATACCATTGACCATGGTATCCTTCTGGAGCGCCTGGAAGAGTTGGGAATCGGGGGCACTGCGCTCCAGTGGTTCCGATCCCACCTCTTGGGTAGGTTCCAGAAGGTGCAGCTGGGGGATGTGCGCTCCGACAAGAGGGCCCTTACATCTGGTGTCCCTCAAGGAGCCATTCTGTCCCCCATGCTTTTCAACATTTACATGAAACCGCTGGGAGAGATCATCCAGAGGCACGGGGCGTGGGGTTATCAGTACGCTGATGACACCCAGATAGTCTTCTCTATGTCTCCGACTGATTCAGTGACCAAGGATGGCATCTCTCCTCTCGTTGCCTGTCTGGAATCGGTAATGGGCTGAATGAGGGAAAACAGACTCAGCCTGAATCCAGAGAAAACGGAGGTGCTCGTGATAGGTTCTCCGGGCCTAGGTTGTGTCTCCACCTGTCCTGAACGGGGTCACGCTTCCCGTGAAGGATTCAGTGCGCAGTCTGGGGGTGCTCCTTGACTCGTTGCTCCACCTTACATCTCAGGTGGATGCGACAGTCAGGAGTACCTGTTATCAGCTTCGGTTGATACGCCAGCTGCACCCCTACCTGGGCCGGGGGGACCTTGAAACAGTGGTACATGCTCTGGTAACCTCTCGATTGGATTTCTGCAATGCGCTCTACATGAGGCAACCCTTGTACCATACCCGGAAGCTGCAACTGGTGCAGAATATGGTGGCAAGACTGGTCACTGGTACTTCCAGGACCAGTCATATAACACCGGTCCTTAAAGACCCTATTCGCTTCCGGGCGCAATACAAGGTGTTGGTTATTACCTATAAAGCCCTAAATGGCTTGGGCCCAGGGTACTTGGAGGACCGCCTCTCTCCATACAATCCGTCCCGCACACTCAGGTCTGCCGGGAAGCAATTGTTAAGGGTTCCTGATGCTAGATATGTCACCACCATGCAGAGGGCCTTTTCTACCTCGGCCCCCAAGCTCTGGAACTTGCTTCCCAGCGAGCTCCTCTTGGCCGCCTCGCTGGAACAATTTAAAAAGCGGTTAAAAACACACCTATTCCAGCAGGCATACCCTGACCCCTGATGACCCCTGATGTACTTCCTTCCTCTCTCCTCTCAGCAGCATTGTTGAGCTAGCGTGAGACTGTTTACTGTATGATTTGCTTTTATGATGTTTTAAATGGTTTTTATTGTTATATGTGTTGTGTTGT
>NC_056523.1:1119594-1141097 GCF_019175285.1 Sceloporus undulatus
CTGTTTAAAAGTTTCCGTAGTTTTTAAACTTTTTGCATTTATGTGATCATAAATTTAAAATATGTTTATGTCCTTTTAAAAGTAAGAGTGATGTGTTTTTCACTGATGTCCCGCATTGTTAATTTCGTTGTTCCCCACATCAATCCCTGGCCCTGTAGCCCAAGGTTCTAATCTAGGGGGAATTTTGTTAACTTGGCTCACACTAAGAGGGGCGGGACTCCACGCGCCCAGCGAAATTTTTCCCAAATTTGGATCCGAGGCGACCAAATTAGTCCTAAGAAATGAAGCCGAGACATGCCTTTTCTTCAATTAGGCGTCCAAGTCTTATTAAAAGGGGAAACATCACACAGCAAAAACACACCAAAACACACACCCATTCAATTCAAGCTAAGGAGATCAGGGGTGAAAAGGGGATCGTTCCAAGGCAGCAGAGTACTAACTGGTCATACTTACTCTGAGTAGACCTCCTGTGGGAATCCGTGGACCGAAGATGGATGTTTATACCACAGCGTTCGGAGCGTGGAGGTCTGCGCTGAAGTGATGGGGGAAGCCAATCGAGTCCAGAGTGAAGTCCAGCTAGCACACTGAAGAGGGGAAATCTGGGGGGTTTAAAGGCGAATGACAATATAGTCCCTGGCAATGGTGCTTAATGCTTGGCAAGGCTTGGGGTGATGTCTAACAAAGGAAGTTGATTGTTTGGATTCGGATGAGACAATCTGGTTTGTTCACAAATCACGGGGAGATGGGAGAGGAGTGAGTTGTCATCGGCTCATCAAGAGAGGACCCTAAAAAATATCTCTTTCTGATAAAAACCCAGCTTGGTAGATGAAGGGAATGCTTTGGAGATAGTATATCTGATGTCGTAAGGCCTTTGACAGGTTCCATGACATTCTTGCAAACCAACTGGTTAAAAGTGCGGTAGACAACATAACTGTACATGGATTTGTACTTGGTTCACAGTCCACACCCACAGTGTACCAAAACCGTGGCTCCTTTTCATCCTGGAGAGAAGTGCCACAGTAGGGGGTGTCCAGTTGGGTCTGTCTGGCCCAAGAGCTATTTCAACATCTATCAAGGATTGGAGGACCAGAATTGGGGGCATAACTTATCAACTTACAGATGACACCAAATAGGAGGATAGCTAATACCCCAGAGGACAGGATCAAAAATTAGAATGACCCAATAAATAATCATCATATAATCATAATAATACTATAAAACAAACAAAACACAACAACAAATCATTTGTATTTCCTGCCTCTCCCAGGTCGATTGCAGTGTTGGGATTACAACCTAACCGTTAACACTAAACATACAATCATAAAACATTGCCGCTGCAGAAAAATCACATCGGGACCACAACGCAGAGTGCAAACACGAATCAAGGAACACGAGAGACACTGCAGACTGGGCAGCCAGGCAAAATCGCAGTAGCAGAACATGCCGCCAAACCATTCTGGCATTAAAATTTGTTGAAAACACTGAAGTTCTGGGGACCATCGCAAACCAATACCAGTCAAAATGCACAGGGACAGCCATGAGATCCCCAAACATCTGGATAATTTCACGGAAAGAGGCGACCCTTAGTGAACAAAAATTTGGCTACCCGTTCCTGAAGAATGGCAAAATTAGGCCTCAGCAATGCAAATGGGAAAACCATTCAGAGTCAGGGGCTTTCCAGCAGATAAGGCTCACCAACCAATTAGCAGACATTAATCCTCGTTGCATAGCCTCCCAGGCTGAGGCCCACCATCAAAAACAGAACAAACACATGCAAAATCACCTGCATTCCAGGATCACACAGGCTATATACACCCACACTTTTTCAAGGTCAAAAGCGTTCCTGACGATTTTGCCAGCCCAGATGCTGGCGAAACGTCAGGGAGGAAAAGAAGAAGAAACGGCTTCTGGAACATGGCCCCAGAGCCCACGAAACTACCCCACAAAAAATCAAAACCTATAAATTTCAAAATTAAAAATAGTTAAAAAACACAATGCAGTCACTTTATAAGATAAACTGTTCTGATCCTGGATAGCAGGAAAGCTGGGGCCAAAGCCAACAAATTAAATTCAAACATGGGAGAAATGTTAGGGTTACTTACACTTAAGGCGGAAAAAAAAAAAAGAAATGCACCCGATATAGGTTGGGTGACATCTGGCTGAACGAAACTACATGTGAAAGGCCTCTAGGGTCCAAGTCGACCACAAATTTGAACATGAGTCAAATCGTGTGATGCGGCCGCTAAACGGCCAATGAGATTTACGGCTGCATCAATAGCAATATCGTGTCTCGATCAAGGAAGTAAAGTGCCACTCTAGCTGCTTCGGCCCCACTGGAATTATTGTGTCCAGTTCTGGGACCACCAATTCAAAAAGGACATTGAGAAACTGGAAGCCATTGTGTCAAAGGAGAGTGAGACTAAAATGGTGAGGGTCTGGAAACATGGAAACTTCTATGAGGACTGAATTAGGAGCTGGGGATGTTAGCCGGAAGAGAGAAGGTTAAGAGTGATATGATAGCCCGTTCTGTTTAAATATTTGAAAAGGATGTCCTATTGAGTAGGGAACAAGCTTGTTTTCTGACTGCCTCCAGAGACTCGGACCTGAACAATAGATGCAAGCTCCAGGAAAAAGATTCCACTCTAAACTCAGGAGGACTTCCTGACATACGGGCTGTTCAACAGTTGGACACCAAACTCCCTGGAGATTGTGGTGGATTCTCCTTCCTTAGAGGTCTTTAAGCAGAGGGTGGTATGGCCATCTGTCCAATGGGGATGCTTTGATTGAGAGTTCCTGCATGGCCGATGGGGGTGGACTGGATGGCCCTTGCCCATTAGCAACTCCCATACAGCCTAAAGGATATTGTTCTAACGGGGGGTTCTGTGAGATGACTTATTATTATTTTATTATTATTATTATTATTATTATTATTATATTTCTTAACTTATTTATAAGCGCTTTGGTAAAATTTTTTTTCCCACAGCGCTCTACATCCAATCTTTTAATTGGACGGCTTTCCCCTGCCCCCAGCTTACAATCTAAATTTATTGAGTAATAATTTAATTGGAGCGAGTAAATTTTCAAGTTAATAATAATAATAATAAATAATAACAACAAACAACAACTTTATTTATATCCCGCATACTTCGCTTAGACCGAGGCGGGGCTACATGGTCTCTCGCTTAAGGGAAAATGGCGGATTGCCCTGCAGGTAGTTGATTTAATGGGGAATCCACAAACAGGCAAAAGTTTAGAAAAACTCAGACTCGTTACAGGACGTACAACTAAAGTTATTCATATGAGGTTTTAAAATCTTACATTGCGAAATGGAGAGAACATCGATACAGAGTAACAGGACATACAAAAAATATATCACAATAAGAAAAAGCAATACACATATATGTGAAATATCAAGGGAAGTAATGGAATGTTTGGTTACGTTTGCGTAGAATGAATAGAAACTAGATTCGAAGTGTAGGATGCCATTGATTATATATGTGATATGTAAGAATTGTAGATAGATTTGCTATGTTTGTAATTTGGTGTTGTTTTTGTTTGTTTTTAATAATAAAATATATTTTAAGTTTTTTCTTAATATGATGAAATATTTTAATTGAACTTAATATAATCTATCAATCCTGACCAATGCATATGTTATGACTGAAAGAATGGGATAAGAATTAGTTTCTGTTTCTTGATTTTTTTGTTAGACTTCCTTTTGTATTAGGTTCTGCCTCATACAATCATGTAGCACTTTGGGAGGGAAGATGCATCCCAGGCGCCACGCACTGGAGGCACGATGGAGAAGACCTGGACGAACCAACCATGTATTCTCTTGGTGTCAGTAAGTGGGCACAAAGGAGACCAGACGCTGCCAGAGACAGCATGCTGAAGGTGATCACGCTTGGCTTGTTGAAGGCCCTGGCGAGTTTCTAGCCAGGAAGCACAGTGAAGCAGATGGCAGCAGGAGGACGCCCAGGTAGCCAAGGAAAGGTTCTTAGCTAGCACATGGCCACCGCCCTTGATTTGCATTTCCGAGGATCTCTCCAGCTGGGAGTTCAGTCAGAGTTGGGCCGGGGGAGCAATGCCTACCAGGATAGGCAGATGACAGGCGTGGATGGAAGAACAGGAAAAGACGATGCTGTTGGCCAGAGTCTTCCTAGCATTCTCCGCCCTGCTCCCAGGCTTAGTGGCCCGGAAGGCCAGCACACAGTGATTGGTTTTAGCCAACCCACAGGATGAGTGCGAGAGAAGCTGCTGCTGAAGCCTGTTTGTTCGGAGGCGGCACAGTGTTTGTTTGGTTTCCCAATGAAGAGGAAGGAAGGACAGAAGAAAGACGGAGGAGACGATGAGAATGTAGGAGAGATCTAGGTTGTTGGCTTGACAGCGGAGTTTCTCGGAATTTAATTAAAACTGCTAACACAAAGAATGTGATTGACACGAAGACAGGAGGCCAAATGAAAACCAGGAGTTCCATAGAGGCTTGTGTAGGACAGGAAAGTTAGGTTTCTTTGTGGCTGCAGTGATCGTGTGGTCCTTGTTGGAGCTATTCTTTCGGGACACTTGGGCACTAATCCGCATCTGTAAAAAAAAAGTGAGAGATTTCCACATAAGTAATGTATCTTTGCGTTCGTGTTTGCAACTGCCAGAATACTCCAGAAGCAATCTTTGGTATTTTGGCCCTGGATCTGGGATGGGACCTGGGACCCTCCATATTGATGTGGGGGTTTCAAATACACTCAGCTGTGGCATTTGGCCACTGTGGCTTTGCGTGTGAGAGTGTGAGAGTTTGCTTCTTTTGAGCGTTCAGAATGAGGTGGCGACCCTGATCCTCTCGCGGTGTCTCATTCTGAAAAAAATAGCTGGCTTCCTTCCAGGGGAACCTTGCAACTTCTTGATAGGCCGCATAGTGAGAAGCCTTCCAAACAGCCACCGGCTAAAGAACAGAGGTCTTCAGATCTTCTGGGACGATTCTGAGCGCAACTGGTGAGGTTTTTTAGGTCCATTGTTGTGTTGTGCTTAGTACCTGCCCTCACGTGGCCTGATTCATTCATTACGGATGGGGGGGGGGGGGGGGAAAGATCAAGTTAAAAACCAAGTCCTGTTCGTCAACCTTCCTTCTGTTGTCACTACCTTCCTGGGAGGAGAATGTCCTTTGCACACAAGGACAAACTATAACAGGCAACAAATGGTTTTCCCTTCACTGAGCAACTGGTGGTATCAAGGCCGACACAACATCAACGCCACTTTGCTGTGGGCAGGGTCTCCACAGAAAGGACAATGAAACATTCAAAGCCAAGGGTGGGCACCATTTCTCACCTGCTGGTCTATTGGGCCTCATTGAGCAACTCCATGTAGGCACCCACAGAAATAGTAAGGCATGTTATGAAATATTGTATTGCTGCTGTTCCCGAAGATTGTTCCACTGCTGGGCAGCTGTTTAAAACACATGCCGTTTTGCCTTCCGAGTGTGGCCACCGCAGCAATGGCTCAGTCACTCTGCGGTCAGAAGGAGGTGGCCAGCCATTTGCCTTATGCTGGGCACCTGTTTGGCCTCAACAGTGAGGACTCATTCCACTGGTTAGACCAATGGTCATGCCGGGTAGCCCATTGGTCATGAGACAATGGCCCAGTGACCAAAACAGGAAGGCCTGACAGTTAAGACGGTGGGGAGGCCCAGGACCGCTCTGGGGCCAGTACATTCTGGGGTGTCTGGAGTCTCCTGGCCAGGGGCCGACACGAACTGTCTTCTTATGTTTGTAATCTAGACCTACATCAGTAACCTTCTAGTGATACTTAGTCTCACGATGGACCATTTTGTTATTGTTTTGTGTGTGCCTCAAGTCATTCCTGGACTAATGGCTACCCTATCAAGGCGTTTTCTGGCAAAGTTCTTCCAGAAGGGGTTGTCCTTGCCTTCCCCGAGGGCTAAGAGACTCTGACTTGCCACGAGTCACCCCGTGGTTTTATATGACCCAACTGTGTTTGAACCATGATCTCCAGCATCTTCACCAAGGCTCAAACACTGGCCAGGCTGGCCTCCATGCTTGACCCAACTCCAGTGACCACTCTGCAAGCCAAATTGTGGATTCTACCGCAATGTCTAAAGGAAGGCATATGTCTATCACTCACTTCCCTAAAGCTTGACCACTGATTGAGCCACTGCGTCCCACCACAAATGCATCCTGTGCGTCAATGTTCAACACATAGTTGTCAGACCCCTGTCTTTTGTAATGCCCAAATTGCAACTGTGAAAATGGACCCATTGGGAAGACCACCCAGTTCACAAGGTCAAAGTTGTCTGCCAATTCTCCTTTCTCATCCAATACACTCGGTCCCTTCTGGATGTATGTGAAACTGGGCGTTTCCGAGGAGGGAAAGGAAATGGTGGAAGCTAGAAGGACATATGGCACTAAAGGACACTTAGAAACACAGGACTATCTCATTTTTTGTTGCTGTTAACTTGCCTTCAATTGAGTCCAGCCTTATGGTGACCCTATGAACGAGAAACCTCTTCCTCACAGATCTGCTATGTTCTTTGCGGGATCATGTCCATGCTTCTCTCTTTGAATCCATCCATTTATCTGCACTCTCATCTTCCCTATGCCCAATCACTTTACCAAGCATTATTGTTTGTTCTAGTGAGTCCTTTCTTCTCAGGATATGACCAAAGTACAAACAGCCTCCAGTGTCGCTGTCTGGCCTTCTCAGGAGAGTTCCTGTTTGATTTGTCTCAAATGCCTTCTTTTGTCTTTATTTGCACAACTCTTCTTCCGGAAACAGATGACAATGCGTTGGTTTTCTTCCTATCACCTTTTTTTTTTCTGGTCCCACCTTCCACACACCACACCTAGAGATGGGGGGAGGATCCGCCTCTCTTCCCATTAATGGGACCTTTCTCATGTACTGCAAAGAGCTCCCATTTTTATCTCTTGGGTGTCTCTTGACCTTCTTGGCTATCCCCTTGTGCAAAAGTGGAGGATAGTGACAGTGTCACATCCAAGACCGTCCTGGGATGCCATGCCATAAAACTCCACTGAATCCATGGCTGCATCCTATGGCAGAAATAGTGCAGTTCGGACACTCTGTTAACATCATGCTCAATACTATGGATCCTGGGCTCTTTAGTTGTTCTGGCCCCTGTGCTCTCGACAGACGGCTAAAATATTCCCCCAACAGTATTAATAAATCCCAGAATTCCATAGCATTGAGCTTATGGCAGTTGTTAAAAGCAGTGTCCAACTGTATTATTTCTGCCAGTGTTGATGCATCTACTCCACTTCCTGTCCTGTCGGTTATTTGTTGTGTGTATCGTTAAACCACCCTCAAGTCAATTTCGACCCATGGCTGACCCTGTGATTGAGACATCTCCAAGACTCCCTCTCTCCACTGCTCTGCTTAGTTCCTGCAACTTCAATTTGTGAACTCTCCATAGAGTCCTTCCATCAAGCATGCAGTCATCCTCCCTCTTTCTGCTTCCCCTGCCCCCTTTCCCAGCCCATAATTGTGTTTTTCCCAATGAGTCCTTCCTTCTCATGCTTTAACCAAAGTATGACAGCCTAAAGTTTAAAGCCCTTGTCTTCCCCTGTGCATGTACCGATGTGAGAATCGGCAGTCGAGAAAGCGGATAAGAAGAAAAAACCATTTGTTTGAGATGTGGTGCTTAGAGGATGAAGAGGCTGGGATCCCCTTAGACAAACCCATGGGTCTGAGCAGATCAAAGCAGAAATCCTCCTGGGAAGCCAAGAAACTAAACAATCTAACTTTTGTGCCCTTTTACATTTAGGATCTTTCTAGTCTTTTCATAGCTGCCCTCCTATTCTTAGTCGTTTATGATTTCTTGCGCCCTTCTGCTCTGATCAATGTTGATCCCAGGTATAAAACACTTCTTTTAATATTTCAAATTCCTCATTGTCTAGTTGAATTGTATAAGTTCTCTGTGGCCCTTATCTGTGTTCTCTTTATGTTCAAACAACAAAGCCCTTGCCCTTGCACTTTCTTTCTTTTTACTTTTCTGTGAGGTTTTTCTGCTAGTACTTGGTGTCAATATCGCGTATATCTTAGATTGTTTATATTCCTTCCTCCTATTTTCCACTCTTCTTCCTCCCCTTCTTTGTGTCCAAGGCCTGCTTTTCTTATCATATCTTCTGCATACCAGCTTAACAGGTAATGGGATAAGTACAGCATTACTAGACCCTGTGGCTAGTTCTAGTTTATATCATATCTGGGACGCCATTATGAAGTGGTAGCATGAATGCTCTGAAGCAACTAACCAAATATAAAATATAGTTACTTTCATTAACCAAATCCTGTATTCCTGGGCATTCCCTCTTTCAAAAGAAAATGGAAACGAGGTAGAAATAACATGGCAAGGTTAGAAATAGGTTCCTACACCACAGCATAATAATAATAATAATAAGAATAATAATAATAATAATAATAATAATAATAATCATAATTAGGATCTATTTATATGCCGCCAAACACTGGGAATTCGGGGCGGCTTACAACAAAGGGGATACTTAGATGGTCCAACACAAACGGAGAAGGGCATGGTGGGGAGGAGGGGCTCAGGTCCAGCCTTTCTTCTCTCTCTTGCGGCCGGACCAAGCAGATGGACTGAAGGAAGGGTCTATCTCTTAATAGAGGCTGGGCCGAGATGGCGTTGGCCTGTCCTTTGCTCCCTCTAAGGCCGAAGCAGAAGTGACAGTCATGAAGGGAGGGCGGGGATGAGGGGGTTCTTCCTATTAAGGCCCGATGGCGTGGGCCTGTCCTTTCACTCCCTCTAAGGCCAGGAAGATGACAGTTCGGAAGGAGGAGGGGAGGGCTCTTCTCTTCAGGCCCGATGGCGTTGGGCCTGTCCTTTACTCCCTCTAAGGCCCGACGATGACAGTCGGAAGAAGGAGGGGAGGGTTCTTCCTATTCAGGCCCGATGGCATTGGGCCCTGTCCTTCGCTCCCTCTAAGGCCAAGAAGATGACAGTCGGAGGAAGGGGGGAGGGTTCTTCCTCTTCCGGCCCGATTGGCGTTGGGCCTGTCCTTTCACTCCCTCTAAGGCCAGAAGATGACAGTCGGAAGGAAGGAGGGTCGGGTTCTTCCTCTTCCGGCCCGATTGGATTGGGCCTGTCCTTTCGCTACCTCTAAGGGCCAGAAGATGACCATTCGGACAAGGAAGGAGGGTGAGGGTTCTCCGCTTCAGGCCCCGAGATGGCGTGGGGCTGCTCCCTTCCACTCCTCTAAGGCCAGAATCTGACCGTCGGCAGGAAGGCGGGGAGGGTTCTTCCTTTCAGGCCCGGTGGCGTTGGGCCTGTCCTTTCGCTCCCTCTAAGGCCAGACGATACAGTCGGAAGGAGGAGGGAGGGGAGGGCTCTTTCTTCAGGCCTGATGACGCAGTTTCAACATGTTCTTTGCCTTTCTCAGTAGAGCCGCTATTTACTAAATGAGCACCGCTACCCTCCTTAACAGAGTAGTGTTGGCTAGAAAAGGGCTTCCTTAACCAGCAGCAGCTGTCGTTTCACAAGATTTGCTGCCTCAATGTGCCTTATGCCCCAACTGACCCGCTTTGACCTTCCTGTCTCTCCCTTCTTCTCTACAGCTGCTTTGTTCAAGCAGCTACGCTGTGACCCAGGTATGGGTCTCCTAAACCATTGGCCTCAGTAGGGCCATTTGCATGCTAGTTATGCCTCAGTTGTAGTCGTCCTGACACGCCTTTTGAGAACGGGCTTATTCAAGGTACAAACACACGCAGAGAGGTCAACCGGGATGTATTGGGCTTTGTCCTCTAGCCCTTCAAAGGTCCACAGGAAAGGTTGCGGGAGCTAGGTAGCGTCTCATCCTGGTTGAAGGTGAAGATGGAGGGGTGCCCTATTGACTCTTTCAATACTCCAGCGGCTGCCACAGAAAGGAGGGACAGGTTGGTCTCTCTTTCCAGAGCATCGGAAGCAGGAACTCATTATCTAAGTACCAGGAGAGTAGATGCCAGTTGCACTTCTTGATAATCAGATGGTTATAAGCAATCGCGTTAAGTGAATCTGTAAGTGCCTGTTCTGTGCATGGGCTACTTATATGAGGGAGGAAAGCCCTTACCTGCCATTTGCCTGGACCTTCTGGAAACCCATCTGGCCACCACTTAGCCCCTGTCAACATTCCGCTTGGCCCAAATGAAAGGGCAGTGTGTCAGGCCTGGGCCAAAGCCCAGACGGTGCTGTGTATAGTGAGGTAGCCATCGTGTTTACAAGGTTCTCTCAACCCGACTTCCTTGGGCACCAGTCCCCAAGGTCTTCTTCTGTCTGCCCTTGAACTCATTTCAGCGCCCATTCATGCTTGGGCATCGGAACAATGAAACGCTTCTTCTAGAACGACGTCAGTGTTTGGCAAAGGAGCCAAATCACCATGGGGTTTGTCCTTATCCTTTTGAGATAAAGAAGGAGGAAGAAACCCTGGATGTACTGGTAATTCCAGGTTATCGCAAATCCAGTCTTTGTGATGTCCCACAACTCCGTGTGACCAAGGGACTTTCCGATAATGTATTGTTGAAGATTTGATTGCAATTTTGTATAATATATATTGATTCAGCGAAGGAGCGCCACCTCCGCCTAGTAAAGTATAATTGACTTGGTTTACAGTCATATTTAGTAAAGGAACTACTACATTGTTTACATAGTCTGAAAATCTGGGAAATTCCTCTTTTCAAAAGGCAACAGAAAATTCCCCTTCCTACTCGGAGAGGCACCAGGTCCTGACAAACCTTTCTCATTGTCCTTGTCTCGACCAACCCAGACGATCCATGTCCACCTTTGGCTGCCGGAGCACTGACCAGCCCCGGATGCAGGATTTCATCTTGGGCACCATCCGGTAGAAAAGGGAAAACGTCTTTTATCATCCAGAACACCAGAGACTCTGCATTAATTGCCCTGAACAAGGAAAGGAAGAGTCTTGTGGTGGTTTTTGTTCCTAGTATTGATTTGACCAACAGGATCCCTGTCCCTCGTTGGCTAGCCGCTCAGGGGGGGACGGTGGTCAACTTCCATTTTACACCGATAATTAATACATCACTGAAAGGGGGATGGGGCAATTTCCATCTAGCTTAAAATGGGCCATTGTAAAAACCACTGCTAAAAAAGCCCTCCTCGCTCCCTGATGCAAAATTATCGGCGCGTATCGCCTATTGCCATTTTTGGGGAAGGTGATCGAAGACGGCGGTGCAATCCAGCTTCAAGGCGATCTTTGAAGAAACAGATTTTCTAGACCCATTTCCAAAACGGCTTCCGGGCGGGCTATGGATTTAAGACTGCCATGGTTTGCTTAGTCGATTGATCTCCATCTGG
The DNA here is from genome assembly GCF_019175285.1 of Sceloporus undulatus. Lineage (NCBI taxonomy): Eukaryota > Metazoa > Chordata > Lepidosauria > Squamata > Phrynosomatidae > Sceloporus > Sceloporus undulatus. Next base: position 1,130,921 of record NC_056523.1, read on the forward strand.
AATGGACAAGGGCTTAGACGTGTCCCGTTAGTGCTCTGGAATCTCAGCGGCCTTCGATACCATTGACCATGGTATCCTCTGGAGGCCTGGAAGCGTTGGGAATCGGGGGGAGCACTGCGCTCCAGTGGTTCCGTCCCACCCTCTTGGGTAGGTTCCAGACGGTTGCAGCTGGGGGATGTGCGCTCCGAACCGCGGCCCTTACATCTGGTGTCCCTCAATGAGCCATTCTGTCCCCCAGCTTTTCAAATTTACATGGAAAACCGCTGGAAAGAGATCATCCAGATGCAAGGGGCGTGGGGTTCTCAGTACGCTGATGACACCCAGATAGTCTTCTCTATGTCTCGACTGATTCAGTGCACCAATGATGGCATCTATCCTCTCGTTGTGTCTGGAATCTGTAATGGTCGCTGTATGAGGGAAAACAGACTCAGCCTGAATCCAGAGCAAAAGGGGAAACGGATGTGCTCGTGATAGGTTCCCGGGCTAGTTTGTGTCTCCACCTGTCCTGAACGGGGGGTCACGCTTCCGTGAAGGATAGTGCGCCTTCTGGGGGTGCTCCTTGACTCGTTTGTTGCTTCCACCTTACATCTCAGGGGAATGCGACAGTCAGGAGTACCTGTTACTCAGCCTTCGGTTGCTACCGCCAGCTGCAACCCTACCGGGCCTGGGGGACCTTGACACAGTGGTCATGCTCTGGTCACCTCTTCGACTTGGATTTCTGCCACTCGCTTCTACATGAGGCAAACTTGTTACCATACCCGGACGCGCAAACTGAGTGCAGAATATGGGCAAGACTTGGTTCACTGGTACTTCCAGGACCAGTATATAACACCGGGTCTTAAAGACCCTATTCGCTTCCGGGCGCAATACAAGGTGTTGGTTATTACCTATAAAGCCCTAAATGGCTTGGGCCAGGGTACTTGGGGACGCCTCTCTCCTTACAATCCGTCCCGCCACACTCAGGTCTGCCGGGAAGCAATTGTAAGGGTTCCTGATGCCTAGATATGTCACCCCCATGCAGAGGGCCTTTTCTACCTCGGCCCCCAAGCTCTGGAACTTGCTTCCAGCGAGCTCCTCTTGGCCGCCTCGCTGGAACATTTAAAAAGCGGGTTAAAAACACACCTCTTCCAGCAGGCATACCCTGACTGACCCCTGATGTACTCCCTTCCTCTCTCCTCTCAGCAGCATTGTTGAGCTAGCGTGAGACTGTTTACTGTATGATTTGCTTTTATGATGTTTTAAATGGTTTTTATTGTTATATGTGTTGTGTTGTGAAACCGCCTTGATCTCTGGAAAGGCAGTATATAAATAAAAAATTTATTATTATTATTATTATTATTATTATTATTATTATTATTATTATTATCATTATCTGTGTCCTGTGGTCCTTTTTGGATGCCACATTTTAAAAGTATATAGATGAACTGCAGCAAGAGATTGAAGGCACTGGATATGTTTAGCCTGATGGAGAGAAGACTGAGGGGAGATATGATCAGTTCCTAAATACCTCAGTCCCAGAGAAGATTAGAAGGAACTTTGTGACTGTGAGAAGAAATTGCCTGGATTGCTCTGGGATCTCCTTTGGACCTCTTTGAAAATTGGCTGGACAGCTAAGTGGAGATCCTGTTCTGAGCAGGGGCTAGAGCGAATGGTCTCTGGCATCCCTTCCACCTCTGAATTCAATGTTTATATGAAAATCTTGTGCTCCAAAATCTCCCATCCAGCACATCACTTGTAACTCCCTTTTAAAAACCATAGGTGCACTCTTCAAACTCAGTCTGTAGCTCCACAATTGGTGTTTGCAGGAGTTTCCAGGAGAAATTACAGAGTGAAATCTTTCTGACCTTTCCAAATCTGGCCCATTCATCAACTATTGTTGTTGTTCTTGCAGGCATTCAGGTTGACTGTGATATCTGGCAACCCTCTCCTAGGTAAGCTTTATTCAGAGGAGACTTTCCATGGCCTTCCTCTGAGTCTGAGAGAACATTTAACCTGCCCAAGATCACCCAGTGGATTGCTAGAGCTGACTGGAGATTTGAACCCGGGTCTCCCTGAGCCCTAGTCCAACAGACTGCTGCACCACTCTGGCACCTTGTGAAGGGCAAACTATGAGGCCTGGAAATACAAGTCAGCTTTACACCACAACCTTCCTCTCAGATGGAGAGAGTTTACATTGCCCGAGCGTATCCAGCAGCTTTCACGACTGAGTTGGGATCTGAACCATGGTTTCCCAGAGTATCTTTCTCTGAAGCTGAATAGGACTTGCCCAGGGTTCCCTTAGTGATTTCCATGGATGAACACATATATTGCCTCGTTGTGGTTTTATTCAGGAAAGGTTTGCCAGTGCCTTCCTCTTCTAAGGCTGAGGGACTTAGCTAAGGTCATTCAATGGGTTTGTGTTGGCTAAGCAGGCATTCCAACCCTGTCTCCCATAGTAATGGGCCAACATTCAAACCACCAACCACACATGCTCTCTCCTCACCTGTGGGATTTTATAGGTGCCCAACATGGCTGAGATCCAAATGGTGTTTTCAGAGTCTGTCCCGTCAAGGACAGCCAACAAGTTATTCTGTCGCCCACAGGAATAATTGGGAATATTGGCTTGTCCAGTGGAGAGCAGGTCCAGCAAGGCTTCGGATGTGATCCTTGCTTCGAAATAGTTATCGTGTATGTTGTAGCCCAGGGTGAGGTTGGGTAAGATCTTGGGATCCTGGTTGATCTCCTGGATGGCAAAGATGAAGGACAAGATGCTCCAGCGCTTTACCATCCCTGTCCTGTCAAGACAATGCAATGAATCTCCACTCTGAGCTGAGTGAAAATAATATACTTCTGTGACTTGGTTTTTCCAAGCAATACACAACCACGAATTCCCCCAAAGCATAAAATCTTAGATCAGGGATTGCCAAACTCTGATTTTCCAGGTGTTTTGGACTTTGGCTCACAGAATCCCAGATGACTGGCCAAAATGGCTGAGACTTCTGGGAGTCAAAATGTTTCTGTTTTTCTTCACAACTGACCTGACCTTTTATTTTCATTTTGCACTGGAGTATTGTTCATTTCAATAAAAAGCTTTGATAAAACATGTTGACTTGTATGTCTTTTGGGGGAGTGTTGGAACCTCTCCTATTCTTTCCCATTCTATTATTATCCAGATTTTCTCTTCATGAATCACGTTCAGGGACAGAGTGGCCTGTTACAGACAGCCAAAATAAAGCTGCTTCGAGTCACAGTGGAAGTACGGTGTTTCAATGATGCATGCGTCCTAAGAGTCCAGAAGTTGCACCAAAGACATGCTCCAGCCCTAAGGACTGGAGTGTGGCTTTGGTGTGGGTTCTGGACTCTTAGGACGCATGCATCATTGAAACACCATACCTCCACTGTGACTCAAAGCAGCTTTATTTTGGCTGTCTGTAACAGGCCATTGACTCCCTTCACCAAAGAATGATTTCAGAACCTGCGGCACCTAAAAACTAACACATTATCATGGTCTATGACCCCTTTCATGCTGCACAATTATAGAAAATGTGTGGATGTGAACTGCCATAGTTACAGGCAACAGGATCCTGGTACTTTGCAGTTTAGGACGGTATTTAGCATCAACAAACTACTGTCCATGGGATGTTGCCATGGGAGCTAAAATGGAATAAAACACAATGACTTACCAGTTTGGTCTGTTGGAGGGCACTTTCTTGAAGGTGTGGGGTATAAATCCAGCATACGTTGCAGAGACAATCCCACTTAAGAGGTGATCACCAGGCTTGTAGTAATTCAACTGTTGGTTGTTTCCCCTGACAAACAACCCAGGGCACTTTTCCTTCATCCTTCCAGAGGCTGCATAGGATGGAAGAAAGAGGAGGGAGATCACAGCAAGCATAGCTACCAATGACCACAATCCCTTGTTGTGACTTCTCCTGGGGAAGAATTAGTAGGACTAAAGTCTTTCTTGGAAGAGGATTTCCTGAGATGGATGGATCCCAGGCAACTTTCCATTTGAGGGAGAGCAGGGGAGACGCATGAACACAGCCCTTGCCTGCCATCATCTCAGACGCTCCGTGGTTCAAGAGGGAGGCATTTTATTTACTGGGTCCTTTGTGACTCAAAGACAAGATGTTGCTTCATGTTATTCAAGACTGTGATGTTGATGCTGTGAAGGTGATCTTCAGGGAAATCCCTGCGCTTTGGCAAAAATCACTATGGTTTTGATAATTATAAGGACTAGAAGGATAAGCATAACTTTCTGAACTTTCTGTTAACTTCCACAGTTGTGGGGAAAAAACATGTTTCGAAGGAAAGGAAGATTGTAGAACCTTTGACACTAAAGAGTTTATCACACGTGAAATTTGAACTAAAATCCAAAGCAAATCCGAAGGGAAGGGGAAGCAGAGTCAATTCGAATCCAAGGCAATTCACGTGATGAATTATTTCAAGTGAAGAGTGAAATTGTGGTCATTCCTGAGGCAAAGCTGAGCGGATGCAACATAAGTTACCATACCATGCGGATTCAGCCATTTGAATTGGCACCCTTGCGCATGCTCAGTGGGGCTCTGAACGCAGTGTGAATCTTTGCACTTCTGGAGTGAAGAAGGGGGGCACTTCCTGCTTCCTGTTTCACATGAATGCAACCCTCACATGAATTGTTCCTGTCATCTCTCCCTCCAGCCTCAGATTGTCCCCTCCGTTGCTCCCATCTCGAGGCTATGGAATTCTGGGATTTGGAGTATGTTGTGGGGTTCATGGTTCAAGGCTATGAAATTCTGGGAGTTGGAGTATGTTGTGGTGCCCAGAGCAGAGCAACAAATTCCAACTCCCAGAATTCCATAGCCTTGAGCCAAAGAAAGAGTTAAAGCGGTGCCAAATCGGGTTATTCCTCTCCCTGTCACCTCTCCCCCAAGCCTCCAATTGCCCCCTCCATTGCCCCCACCTCTGTGCCCTCCGTTCTTGAAGGAGCACCGGAAGCAAATGGAGCAAAATTGCAGTGCCACATCATGAGAAATTTGCCACCTTGGAGATTTGGGGGGGGGGGGGGTACCAGGGCCAAAGCAAAGTTGCATTCCACACCAGAACAATTTGGATTGAAAGCGAAGTGAGCCTGGAAACAATTTTTGTGAATTCGCTTGTTTCTGAATTCACCAAAATCAGGAGTAACTTTGGATTGACTTTGGATCTGCCTCAGAACAACCCCACATAGAAAGCAATCACATGTGATAATACATCAGGTTTTAACATGAATTCGCATGGTTGGACCAGGAGTGACTTCGGATTGGAGCTGCAAAACCCATCGTGTGATATTCTGACAGAGAGAAAGAAGTTGGTAGCATAAACTTCCATAAGCTTTAGGTGTATTTCTTCCAATCCAAGGCACTTAGCAAAACCTTTGTAGACTAAGGGGATATACAGACGAGTGGCTGGACGCCACCCCTTTTCGCTCCGAATTTGGGCTGTGGCAACCACACACCTCCATAAGGAGCAAAAACAAGCCTTGAAAAAGGGTTTCTTTTTTTGCTCCCTGGAATCATAGAATCGTAGAGTTGGAAGACACCTAAAGGGCCATCCAATCCAACCCCATTCTGCCATGCAGGAACTCTCAATCAAAGCATACCTGACAGATCGCCCTCCAGCCTCTGTTTAAAGACCTCCAAAGAAGGAGACTCCACCAAAACCTCCTGTCAGGTGCAGAAGGAACCTGAGACTGTGCCAGGCCCCAGTTTTGCCCTGCCAGGTCCCAGCTCTGCTCTCCCAGCCCCAGTAGATTTGGCTCGGCCAGACCCTAGTTCTGTGGGATCTCCTCCAGTGGAGCCTGGGGCTCAGCAGCCCAGCCTTTCCCCAGTAGAAGTGCCAGACTTGGGAGACACAGAGCAGCAGAGCATTGAGGTTCCTATGTTTAGGCAGAGGAGATCAAAAAGGGCATGCCTTTGGCGTTCCAAGAGGCTTGCAGAGAAATGCTCATTAGCCACTCAGCAGTTGTGATAAGAGAGCTAGATATAAGGCACCTGGCAGACACTGAGCACTCTTGCCAGAGACTATTAGTTTTCATTAGTGGAAGCTGCTGGATCTGGCTTCCTAGACCTTTGACTGCCTTTGGATCCTTGACCTTGGACCCGACACCTTGACCAACCCTCTGGCACTCTTGACCTTGGACTGGACTGGTAGTATTGCTCTCTGTAATCCTGAACCTTGGACTGGCTAGTGGCTTACTCTCTTCAGTCTTCGTTTGGTATTGTTGCTGGGGGACTGCTTCCTGGCAGCTCGGCATGTTTGGCTTTTGCCCAGCAGGCTGTTATCAGCCATATGAATGTGTGTTGATAGCATTCCCGGACACCTCCATTGAGGGAGTGTGTTCCACTGTTGAATAGCCCTTACTGTCAGGACGTTCCTCCTAATGTTGAGCTGGAATCTCTTTTCCTGTAATTTGCATCCATTATTCTGGGTCCTGGTCTCTGGAGCAGCAGAAAACAATCTTGTTCCCTCCTCAATATGACATCCCTTCAAGTATTTAAACAGGGCTATCACATCATGTCTTAACCTGCTCTTCTCCAAGCTAAACATCCCCAGTTCCATAAGTCATTCCAGACCGTTCACCATTTTAGTCACCCTCCTTTGAACATCCTCCAGTTTCATAACATCCTTTTTGAATTGTGGTTTGTGGGCCTGACAAGATGTCTCGGAAGGTATGTTGTGTCCCCGGGGCAAGAATCTGTGATGCGATGGAGAGACTGACAAGACTTGTCAAGCCTACTGACCATTACCACTTTCTTTTGGTCCATGTGGGAACCAATGATACTGCAAGGAACAGGTAGGAAGCTGAAAGAACTGAATGCACAGGTTGTCATCTCATCTCTTCTCCCAGTTGAAGGGTATGGTCCAGGAAGGGAGAGGAAAATAGCAGATGTAAACAACTGGCTCCGCAGATGGTGCCGCCGAGAACGATGTGGCTTCTTCGATCATGGGCTGCGGTTCCATGAGGAGGGACTTCTGGCAAGAGATGGGTTGCAGCCCACCCCAGTTGGCAGAAACGATTTTGCCAACAGTAACAAGAATTTGTTTCAAGGGATCTTGGATGAAATAGATTTTCTAGACCCATTTCAAACCGGCTTCCGGGCAGGCTATGGAGTTGAGACTGCCATGGTTGCCTTAGTCAATGATCTCCGTCTGGGCATGGACAGAGGAAGTGTGTCCCTGTTAGTGCTTTTGGACATCTCAGAGGCTTTCGATACCATTAACCATGGTATCCTTCTGGAACGCCTGAGGGAGTTGGGTATCGGGGACACTGCGCTCCAGTGGTTCCGTTCCTACCTCTCGGGTAGATTCCAGATGGTGCAGCTGGGGGACTATTGTTACGATAAGGGGGCGCTTACATCTGGTGTCCCTCAGGGAGCTATCTTGTCCCCCATGCTATTTAACATTTACATGAAACCGCTGGGAGAGATCATCTGGAGACACGGGGCGCGGTATTATCAGTATGCTGATGACACCCAAATATGCTTCTCTGTGTCTGACTGATGCAGTGACCAGGGATGGCATCTCTCCTCTAAATGCTTGCTTGGAGTCGGTAATGGGCTGGATGAGGGAAAACAGACTCAGCTTGAATCCAGAGAAAACGGAGGTGCTCGTGATAGGTTCCCCTGGTCTGGGAAAGGAGATTTGTCCACCTGTCCTGAATGGGGTCATGCTCCCCCTGAAGGACTCAGTTCGCAGCTTGGGAGTGCTTCTGGACTCGTCGCTCCAATTGACATCTCAGGTGGATGCGATGGTCAGAAGCGCTTGTTACCAGCTTCGGCTGATACCCCAGCTGCGACCCTACCTTGAAACGGTGGTACATGCTCTGGTAAACTCTCAATTGGATTTCTGCAATGCTCTCTATCGATGCCAACCTTCAGCGCCAAGAATAACTATGTCACACACTGTAGCATAGGCCCAGGACAGACAAACCAAAAGTGGCATGCTGCCACTGAAACTAGTGTTCCAGAGAGCACCACAACCACACGCTCTGAAATTCTAGCACGTCACGGTGGTGGCCTAATGGTGGCCTCCCATCCACATGGGGATTGCCATCTTAATGTAAGCCTATAGATGTCGCTGTAATGGCACACTCATAACATGCACACACTGTTCTAAAAAGGACCCAGTTTTTCTGGGTTCTTTTTGGGGTGGAGGGATGCAGGGCAATTTGGCTGCTGTTGCGTATCTCCACATGCAAACAGGCTGCCGCCACCCCGTCCTTTTGAGGCGGTTTGTACCAGGCCATAGTCTCCTTGGTCTATGGAAGACTTCTTTCTTGGTCTATAGAGAGCCCTAATGATGCTGTGGTTAAATACGAACACTGCAGCCACAATGTTGTGAATTCAATCCTGAGGGGCTCTAAGGTGGACTCAGCCTTCCATCCTTTCAGACGTCAGTAAAATGAGTACCCACCTTGTTGGGGGCAATTGGCTTACAGACTGTAAACTGCTTAAAGACTCCTTAATTCAGTACAGTGGACCCTTGTTATACGCTGGGGTTTGGTTCCAAGATCCCCCATGTATAACAAAATCCGTGTATGCTCAAGTCCCATTAAATATAATGACATAGCAAAATGGTGTCCCTTATAAAAAATGGAAAATCAAGGTAAATTTATACTTTTTTGGAATATTTTCATACCGTGTATGCTTGAATCCGTGTATAAAAAATCCGTGTATAAGAAGGGCCGACTGTATAGCGGTATAGAAATATAATGCTATAGTTATTATAATTGGTTCAAACAAATGGCAAGAAAGATAGTTATTGCTACTCCTTTATTTTCACCTGTTGGGGCCCAAACATACTGGAGACTGGCTGAGCTTTTTGCTGATGTAGACATGGTATTGTTTTCTGAGTCGCTTGCTCTGAGGTCAGCCTCCTCGTTCTCAGTGGAGCACTTTTTGCTAGCAGTCATGGCACACAGCATTGAAACGGAGGGACACAGGTAACAGAGAGACATTGAGGCAGCTCTGAGGCCAGGATACTCCAGGCTGCTCCCAGAGTATTCTAGCTAATGAAGACACTACCAAAGAGATATTACTTATGTTGAGGTCCCTCTCTTTATAAAGAAAGAATCTCATTGCCCCACGTGTCCAGAAGACCAGTATCCAAACAAGGATCATGATCACTGCATCCCCAAAGACACAGCTTTCCTGTCCTATAAAGAACCTCTAGAGAACATCATGGTGTTCTTCATCCTTTTCGCGTCTGCAATCACCTTCTTTGTGTTGGGAGTTTTCATTAAATTCCGAGAAACTCCGCTGGTCAAAGCCAACAACCGAGATCTCTCCTACATTCTCATCGTCTCCCTCCTTCTTTCATTCTTGTCCTCCTTCCTCTTCATTGGGAAACCAAACAAAGCTACTTGCCTCCTCCAACAAACAGGCTTCAGCATCATCTTCTCCATCGCAATCTCATCTGTGTTGGCTAAAACCATCACTGTGGTGCTGGCCTTCCTGGCCACTAAACCTGGGAACAGGGCAAGGAGATGGCTAGGAAAGACTCTGGCCAACAGCATTGTCTTGTCCTGTTCCTCCATTGAAGCTGTCATATGCACCATCTGGCTGGGCACATCTCTCCCCTTCCCTGACTCTGACATGATTTCTCAGCCTGGAGAAATCATTCTCAAATGCAACCAAGGCTCAGTGGCCATGTTCTACCTTTCCCTTGGCTACTTGGGCTTCCTAGCTGCCATCTGTTTCACAATGGCTTTCTTGGCTAGGAAACTGCCTGGGGCCTTCAACGAAGCCAAGCTGATCACCTTCAGCATGCTGGTCTTCTGCAGCGTCTGGGTCTCCTTTGTGCCCACCTACCTGAGCACCAAGGGAAAGTACATGGTGGCCGTCCAGTAACCTTCACAAGGTGTTGGTTATTACCTATAAAGCCCTAAATGGCTTGGGCTCAGGGTACTTGGAGGACCATCTCTCTCCATATAATCCGCCCCACGCTCTCAGATCAGCCGGGAAGCAACTCTTGAGAGTTCCGGACTCAAAATATGCCACGACAACGAAGAGGGCCTTCTCTATCTCAGCCCCAAAGCTCTGGAACTCGCTTCCCGGTGTCAGAACTCCAAAGCCAATTGCTAATCAATATTCTCATCCACTATAGTTACTGTTCATATTATTGCAATGGCTTTAGACTGTAGTTCTGTCAGCTTGCTTTGCTAAGGGGGGTTGGGATG
>NC_056523.1:1141122-1147210 GCF_019175285.1 Sceloporus undulatus
GACGACTTATATTGTATATACGGGGGGAAGTGATATGGAGGACAGCCTCCCCCGGAACCAAGTTCCAGATGGGGTTTGGAAACAAAATTCATTTGGGGGAAACATATGCTTTTGTGCCCTGTTCTCCCCTGGCCACCTCAGGACTTCCAGAAAATCTGCTAGCGGGGGCCTTGTTGAAGTGTGCATTGTGGAAACAGTTGGTTTGCGAGACGACTCCTCCAATGATGTGGTCTCAGTGTCTGTGTAATTTTAAACACTTATCATTTTCCCTGATCAGCATCGGGGACATTTGGGCATCTTCATGCCAGCCATGTAAGGTGGTGGGCACAGCATCAGAGAAGGAGGAGCTGGAGTGCTGGCCTCTGCCTCATTATTTCTCTATCGATCAGAGGAGTAATGGGGGTAACTAGATAACAAGTCTCTTTTCCAGACCAAAGGATTTTTCCAAGACAGAATGAGCCGCTATGTAAGCTTCCCACTTTCGAGTGGGATGTGGTACTTATCAAAACGCAGACGTGGCCAAGTAGAGTCTCTGTCGCACGGAGATAGCATTTATGATCCATTCCTTTCCAGGTCTTGCTTTGCAAATAGTCTTAAAGCTCTCTGTTTTCTGCAAGGAAATCTTGGGGTTTTGGGAAGCAACAGATTAAGTACTGTGATTCTGATCTTGTAAACTGCAAAAAATTAAAAATAAATCACCACAATTCCTTGTTGTCTCTGTTCGATTCCATGCTCAAAGGGCCCAGCAGAGAACAATGTTTTACACAGATGCCACACAGATTGTCATGCCATGTTTCTAGTTCAGAAACTTTGAGTTCACTCAGGCTAACTTTTGGAGGAGAAGTCTTCCTAGGGTATGTTTCCATTGCGATTTAAATATAAATTTAATACAGTGGTTCGTTTAGCATTCATAAGTGAGTGTTATCCCCTTTTTCAATCGCTTTATTTGTATCGTTCCCATTTATGTAACGTTTTATTTTGAAGCCATGCCTCCCTTCAGTCCATCTGCCTTGTCCAGGCCTGGAGGTTTGAGAGGAATGCTGACCTTTACCCTTTCCGTCACCACTCCTTCGTCTCCTTCTGTGTATTTTTTTGCTTGTGCCTGGGGCAGGGAACCGTTCTACTAAGATTGATGTACAGCGTGTGTAAATTTACAGCGCTTCATAAATTAAGTTAATAATATAATTAATAATAATTTTAATTTATTTTAATTTAGTTTTGAGACTGTTGCAAAGACATTTTTTCCAATGATTAAATGGATTAGTTTAAAGAGGAATGTTTGGAGATAAAACAGTTGTTTTAAATAGAAGAACTTTTTATTGTGGTTGTAGCTGTTTATAACAGTGTGTTATGATTGGTATATTGTAGATTTTGTATATATATGTTAAATGTTTAATATGGAAATAAAATTAATTTAAAAAACAAAAACAATAACCAACACCTGCCTTTTTTTTCTCATTTAGGTTCAATTATGCTTTTGTTTCTCGCTCTCTGGAGGTGATTAGTTTAGTTTCCCTTTTTCTACCACTCGGCCCCAAGGAGGAAGCCCTGTATCCGGGATGGTCCAGCCTGCTCCTCCATTTGGGTTGACATGGTGGTCTCTTTGTTTAGACATGGAATGGAGAAGGTTTCTGAACAACTTGATGCCTACTTGTACGGATGCAATTGTTTTGCCTTCACAACGATCCCAGCATATCAAAGCACGTGACAAACATGCATATTCGATACTTGATGGCAAGGGGTTCAACATATTCCTTTACTTTCAGAGGTAGCTCCTTTGCTGATTGGGTTGTCATATCGACAGATATTTCAGTAAGTCAAATGTCCTGGTGGGAAATTTTGGTAACCACTGCCATTGGGACTGGTTGCACTTGAAGTACAGTCATGTCTCTTCCCAGACCTTCTACGGCCTTTTTTTCCTTCCTTTCACAGACTTCACAAAGAGACAAATATGATGATTTGCCATGGATTGTCCATGCTATGGTCGTTCCTGGAAAAGGCCTTCAACTGTTCATATTCGCAACACACATTGTCCATGAAGGTCTGGATGAGATGCAGAGAGGGGATCCGAGAGGTTACATCTCCATAGATGCTTGAAAAGACTCTCTCTCTAGAACCTCAACATTTACACCACCGTCAGGCTGTGGCCCATGCTTAAGTGCAGCTTACTCCTCCGGTCCCAAGAGAGATCGTGCTTAGCAATGGTGTCAAAATATCAAAGGTCCCAATGGCAGTAATGCCTCTTCCTCATGCACACAAATTATTAGCCAATAGTTTGGGGCACTCTCTGCCGATTTCTTGGAGTGAGTTTCAAAGTGGGGACAGTGGCATCTTTAGGGGAGTGTTGAGGAGTGTGGGTACCAGAGGAGGGTGGTAACCGTCGGCCTACTCCACCCTCCAGCTTCTCTTCATGCTTCTTTGTTGAGATCGCCAGGCACTGGGAAGAGAAGTGGCAGCACACCACTCCTGGACCCTCCCTCTTGCAACCTTGTCCATCTTTCCCATCTGTCCTGGTTTCCTGGGTGGGCATTTGGTTTGGCATTTGGGTGGGAGGTGGCTGGGCAGCCCAGGAGGAGAAAAGTTGTACAAGACAACTGGTGGACGCCAATGCTAGGGAGCATTGGAGGAGGCACTCTTTTGGGCACCTAGTGGACGGGAAAATCCAGAAAAAGTCCTGCGTTCTTGCTTTTCTTTGCAAATTCTTTTGAGGCTCTAAATGATATTTTTCCCATTGCTGATGGATTCCCAGGGCACTCAGAATTTACTTATATATTTTTATCCTCATTCCTGGTTCAGTATAAATTAACCCCGTTTTCCAAAAGGAAACATATCCTCTTCTTGGAGGCTGTTTTGTTGTCCTGAGAGAGAAATTATGGATATCTAAAGAGAGAGAGTACTGTCCCCAGAAAAGCATCTTCACTCAAGTGCAGAAAAGAAAACTTGTGCAGGAAGGAAAGAAAGAGAAGATAAAATCACTTTTTGTGCCACGGGCAAGCCCTTATTCTAATTGGGGCTCCGCTACGCTAGTATTTCCCTTACGCGTGGGGGGGGGGGGTCTGGAACGGTCCCTTGCGTTAAGGAAGGGCCCTGTATTTTTAAGTGGTGTGAAATGAATGAAAAAAGTGAATGTTGTAATGGGTTTCATTGACGATTGTGACGTGGAGTTATTTTATATTTAACTGTAATAAATAGTTGTTAATAAAACCTATATGAAGAAATACCTTTAAAAACTTTTTAAAAATCCTAAAATTTACAATGTTTACTTCACTTAAATGGGGATTTTGGGATTTTATATTCAAAATCGGGCAGAGCACTCTTGTTGGGAATCACGGAAGTGATGACGACTGAGGCAGCCTGGCTTCTATGGCAGGGGAGTCCACCGTTTGGTTGCCACTTCTCAGAGCCCTGCTCTGTGTCTTCTGACCCTCCTCCTTCCACCATCTCCAGTTTTCATGGAGGAGAAACTCACAAGAGAAAGTCTTCCAGCTTGGGAGAAAAAGATCTCCTAAGGATGGGTGAGGATTAGACCACCGAGTTCAATCTCCCGTACTTTCCTCTCTCCTCCCAGCTTCATCCCTTCCTGGGAAGCCCCCAGTCCTACAATTCCTCCATGGACGACAGAGTGCGCTTGGGCAAGAAAGGAGACCTGGCCGCCCACATCGACATCGTGAACTGGGTGCTTTTCCCCAACAGAACTGTCATTCGGGTGAAATTTGGGAGTCTGGAAAGTCAGGAGGAACCAGGCCTCAAGTTCACCATCGACCAGGAAGCCATCATTTGGCCTGAACAGCTCAATCAGGTTAGGACAGAAAATCTTTCTTCCCAGATCATCTCCTTTAGATGGTTATGATTGTTGATGCAGTGAAATTATACTGAGAATGTCCTCATTAGGGTTGGACCACTCAAACATTATCCACCCTGCCTACATTTTAGTGGGTTGGGTGTTCTCATCATAGAGTTGGAAGAGGTCCCCTCAGGTCCATCCAGTCCAACCCCAGGTCAGTTCAGGATCTCCATCTAAAGCATCTCCAGCAGGGAGCTCTCCAGCCTTTTCTGAAAGATGCCGGACCCTTCCATCTCTGTTGGGAATTGGCTCCATTGCCAAACCACTTTCATGGTCAAGAAGTTGCTTCTAATGTTCCATCAAAAGCCATCTTCCTCTAACTTCATTAGACCTGGTCCTACCCTTTGGGGCTTCAGAGAACAAATCTGCATCCTCCCCTCTTGAGCTGTTTAAATCATGTCACACTTTAGTCTCCTCTTCACCAAGCTGAGTGTTCCCAGCTCTCCTCATAGGTTTTATTCAAGATCCAGCGCCTTAAATAGTTCCGTTCATATTGGGACTAAACCCCAGAGCGGATTCAGCAGCCCATGACACCAGAGCTATCCCTAGCTAGTGCCTTTCCATAGCTATCCAAAATGCCTTTCCTCTTGCCTTTTCTCCTTAGACTCTTCCATCTTCAAGGTGCGTGGAGAGCTGTAGGCCTGGATCAAGCAAGGTAGTTCAAGAAGGGAAACCCATTTGCTGCTACGGCTGCGATCTCTGCGCTGAAGGAACCATCTCCTCCCAGGAAGGTAAGTGGCTCTGGAGAAAACGGGGAGTTAAAATAATCCAGCTCACAATGTATCTTTGTTTTTCCTCTTGGTTTGCAAGAGAGCAAGCTATAAGAAGTTGTCATATGGACTGCAAAGGAACAAAATACTTAGAGCTGGGAGAAACCCCTGTTAGGAAGTCTCTAATTAGGGGAATTTCTTAATTAGCTCAAATTGCCGAGAGGGAGGGGTAACAATGCCCTCGCAAGACCGTGTCCCTTGAGGTATACCAAAGGACCAAATAATCTCTTTGACGCAGACACTGGCTTCTCCAGTTCAAGTCCAAATATTTATTAAAAGGGAAAAACAAACACACAGCAAAGGGCATATACACAAACACACTCAATACTCAACAAAAGTAAAGGAGGGAAATGAGGGAATAGATTGAGAGAGGCAGTACTACGGGAGATACTCTGGGAGTCCAATGCTGAAGTGGATGATGGATGAAACACGGACGCCGAAATGTGGGGAGAAATGGCTGAGGGAGCCAAAATCAGAGTTCAGTCAGGCGTGGAGCCAAGCTGTATTCTGAAAGTAGCACATCAGAGTGAGCAAATCTAGGGGTTCGTTTGGCAAAATGTAGCCGCTAGCGATGAGCTTAATGGTTTGGCTGAAGCCTAGACAAAGGCGTTTATTTGCCTGGGCTTTCTTAAGCCAAAGTGTAGACAGCCTCATCAATGCATTTGGATCTGACGCAGTCGGGGGAAGACAAACAGATAGATAGGTGGGTGCTTGATTTGATCACCGGCCCATCAAGGGTGAGGCTGAAAAGAAAGAGTCAGCACTGTGTTGGTTTTGGAGGTGATGGCTTTCCATTTAGCAAATGATTAACTTCTGCTCTCCCCCCGATGTATTGATGCACTTGCACTTTTGCTAGCTATTGTTATGGTTTTAATTGGTAGGGGTTTTTTATCTGTTTTTAATCTGTTTGATTGTACTGTTCGCGTTTTTAGATGTGTATGCTTTTGGAATGTTTTGCACACTGCCGTGCTCCTGTAACCTGCTTTGATCTGAAAAGGAAAAGCGGGATACAAATGAACAGTATTATTATTATTATTATTATTATTATTATTATTATTATTATTATTATGTGGAGAAAGTCCAAGTATATTATTCCTAGGGCTCCTGTCCCCTCCCTTGCAAGTTGCCTACCTGGTCTCCTCGCTTTGCAGAAATGGCGGGTCCATAGGAGGTCAGTCTGAGATCAGAGTGACTCCACACACTCCAAAATTTTTAAAAGTCGGGGCCATCCACTCCACCCAGAAAGACACGATCCAAAGACTCCCTGGAACAGATGGCCCTCCTGCCTCCTGCCTCTGTTTAGAAACCTCCACTCTCCTCCAACCTCCGAAGGAGTGTGTTCCACTGTCAGAATCTAAGGAGGGATTTCACCCCTGTCCACACTGCCTTCCTAGTCTTCCTTCCCTAAATCCAGGGAGAGAATCCCAAAACCCACTCGATGGGTGCAACTGAGACATAATTCCTATGCCTTTAT
>NC_056523.1:1147310-1150760 GCF_019175285.1 Sceloporus undulatus
ACATTTGGTTGTCTAACAGACTCCCTATCTGAGCTGACAGAACTGGTCTCAGAGTTGTTGTTGGAGTCGCCCAGACTTATAATTCTGGGCGGCTTCAATATCCCAGTTTAAGAGGTGCAGCTCGGGAGTTCATGGACTCCATGACAGACATGGGCCTATCCCAATTGGTCTCCGGGCCAACGCATTGCGTGGGTCATACCCTTGACACGGTCTTCAGTACAGAGCAGGAATATCCATAGGCGGAGGTAACTAGTACCACCGCACTGTCGTGGACGGATCATTCCCTGGTCAAGGCTGAACTAAGAGCCACAGTCTGCCCCGTCTGGGGTAGAGGACCCATGAGAATGGTCTGCCCTCGAAGGTTAATGGAACCAGATGGATTCCAGAAAGCCTTAGAGGGTTCTTTGGTGGGTAACACCGGTGATTCTGTCGACGCTTTGGTTAATACCTGGAACAGCGATCTTGCCAAGGCTATCGACACAATTGCTCCCAAGCGTCCTTTCCAACCGGCTTCTAATCACAAACCATGGTATATGGAAGATCTGAGGAAAATGAAGCAGGTTGGACAATGACTAGAGCGCTACTGGCGTGACACTCGACTCTTATCTAACAGAACTAGTCATAGGAAATGTCTTCGTTCCTATAGAGAGGCGATACATGTAGTGCAGATATCCTTCTCCTCTGCACGTATCGCGTCTGCAGAGTACCGTCCAGCAGAGCTGTTTAGGATAGTAAGGGAACTGACACAGGTTCTATCTGTGCAGAACCCTTTACTGAACCCAACAACAGCCTGCTGTGATGACGTTAACAACTGCTTTGCAGATAAGATCTCTCAGATAAGAGCCGACTTGGATGCCAGAATTATGACAGAATCGACTGATGAGGTGTCCAGTAAACCCATTACTGAGATTAAACTAGATCAGTGTGAGTTCGTGAATACCGATGATGTGGACAAGATCCTTGGAACTGTGAAGAAGACGACATGTCCCCTCGATCCCTGCCAATCATGGCTGGCCGTCCAGGGGGTGATAAAATAATAATAATAATAATAATAATAATAATAATAATAATAATAATAATAAATTTATTTATATTTCCTGCCTCTCCCTGCGGATTGAGGTGGGATTACAACCGATAAAACCAAACAATACAATTACACAATACCATAATAAAATAATCAATTAAAACATGCCAAGATGCAATACAATCATTAACATAGCCAAATTGTCATCTGTTTCTGTTCTGTTGAATCAGATGTAGAAAATTCGACAAGATCCACTATAAAAGATCAGGTGGATAGGCCCGCCGGAAGAGATCCGTGTCAAGTGCCTTCTTAAAAGCTTCTAAGGTGGTGATGAGGCGGATCTCTTCCGGTAAGTTGTTCCAGAGTGTGGGGGCCATGGCTGTGAATGCTTTGTGGGAAGTTGTGATTAGTCGGGTCTTTGTATGTTCCAGTAATCTCTTTCTGGATGTTCTGAGAGTGTGGGGCGCATTGTGTAGGGAGAGGCGTTCCCTCAAATAACTTGGGGCCAAGCCATGTAGGGCTTTAAAGGTGATAACCAACACTTTGTATTGGGCCTGGAGGCTGATCGGCAGCCAGTGTAATGATTTTAATATTGGAGTAATATGGTCAGATCTAGATGTACCTGTGACCAATCTGGCTGCAGTATTTTGGATCAATTGAAACTTCCGAACTTGGTACAAAGGTAACCCCATGTAGAGCACATTGCAAAAGTCTAGACGAGAGGTTACCAGTGCATGTACCACTGTTTCAAGATTTCTCTTGGCCAGGTAGGGACGTAGTTGGCATATCAACCGAAGTTGGCACCATGCGCTTCTGGCCACTGCCTCCACCTGAGATGACAGCTGTAGAGATGAATCCAGGAGGACTCCGAAACTGCGAACTTCGTCCTTTAGGGAAAGTATGACCCTGTCCAGGACTGGTTGACAAATCTTCATCCCTGGACCAGGGGTACCTATCGCAAACACCTCCGTTTTCTCTGGATTCACTTTGAGTTTGCTTTCCCTCATCCAGCCCATTAGCGACTCAAGACAGGCATTTAGAGGAGAGATGCCATCCTTAGTCACTGCAACAGTCGGGGTCATAGAGAAATAAATTTGGGTATCATCAGTGTACTGAGAACACCTCGCCCCATGTCTCCGGATTATCTCGCCCAGCGGCTTCATGTAAATGTTAAACAGCATGGGAGACAGAATGGTGCCCTGGGGGACACCAGATGTCAGCTCTCTTTTACGAGAGTAGCTGTCTCCCAGCATCACCATCTGGAATCTGCCTGAGAGGTAGGAACGGAGCCACTCGAGTACAGTGCCCCTGATACCCAACTCCCTCATGCGTTCCTGAAGGATACCGTGTTGCCTTGATGGCATTTCGGAATGCCAAAGCCATGATCCAATCCTAACGACTGGAGCGCAACTTTGGTACAGCTTCTGGATTCTTAAGACGCATGCATCATTTAAACAGCATACCTCCAAAGTGACCTGAAGCAGCTTTATTTTGGCCTGTCTGTATGGGGCTTTGGTTATATTATATACAGTAGTAGTTATTTACGTGAATGAAAAAATTAAAGCAAAAGAGCTATTTAAAGATGCAAAAGGTCAATATACAGGAATTGAATTGGATTGGCAACAAGACAAAATTTTAATAGTGGGAGTATACGCACCGACAGAAAATAAAGAAAAATTCTTCCAAAATGTGGAAAAAAATGTATTACAATTTGACTATGCCAAGAGGATTATGTTAGGAGACTGGAATGGGGTAATAGACCCACAGCAAGATAGGAAATCGGAAAAACAAATTAGAAAAAATCAAGGCAAACTTCCTAAATCTTTTTTTGAAATGAAAAATTTACTGGCTCTAATGGATATATGGAGAGAAAAATTGGGAACACAAAAAGACTATACATATTACTCAGACCATCACAGATCATGGTCTAGAATTGACATGTTCCTGACCTCTTCATCATTAGTTCTTATAATTGGCAAAATAGACATACTTCCCAGATTAATTTCAGACCCTTGTCCTATAACTTTGGAAATTAAAGGGGGACAAAGAGATTATAATTGGAGACTAGACGAAAATCTGCTAAAAGATGAAAACATCCTAAGACCCACTGAATGAGTGCAACTGAGACATGATTGGAGCCCCTTTATATTTCCAGATGCAGACCTCTGCACCAAGTGTCCAGAAGACCAGCATCCCAACCAAGACAGGGATCAGTGTTTCTCCAAGGAGACAACCTTCCTCTCCTACGAAGCACCTCTGGGGATCGTTCTTGAGTCCTTAGCCCTCTTCTTCTCCTCAACCACCCTTTTACTCTTTGGCATCTTCCTTAAAAACAGAGAAACTCCAATAGTCAAAGCCAACAACCAGGATCTCTCCTATCTTCTCCTGGTCTCCCTCCTGCTCTCCTTCTTGTCCTCTTTCCTCTT
>NC_056523.1:1150860-1161862 GCF_019175285.1 Sceloporus undulatus
ACCAGCATGCTGAAGGTGATCAGCTTGGCTTCGTTGAAGGCCCCAGGCAGCTTCCTAGCCAGGAAAGCCACCGTGAAGCATGTGGCAGCCAGGAAGCCCAGGTAGCCAAGGGAAAGGTAGAACATGGCCACTGACCCTTGGTTGCATTTCAGGAGGATCTCTCCAGGCTGGGAATTCATGTCAGAGTCTGGGAAGGGGGGAGAGATACACAACCATGTGATGCAGATGACCACTTGAACCCCAGAGCAAGAAAGGACGAGGGCATTAGCCAGACCCTTTCTTAGATACCTCCTCATCCTGTTCCCAGGCCTTGTGGCCAGGAAGGCCAGCACCACCATAATGGTTTTGGCCAACACAGATGAGATGGCAATTGAGAAGATGAGGCTGAAGGCTGCTTGTCGGAGGAGGCAGGTGACCTTCTGTGGCCGGCCAATGAAGAGGAAAGAGGACAAGAAGGAGAGCAGGAGGGAGACCAGGAGAAGATAGGAGAGATCTCGGTTGTTGGCTTTGACTATTGGAGTTACTCTGTTTTTAAGGAAGATGCCGAAGAGTAAAAGGGTGGTTGAGGAGAAGAAGAGGGCTAAGGACCCAAGGACGATCCCCAGAGGTTCTTCATAGGAGAGGAAGGTTGTCTCCTTGGAGAAACACTGATCCTTGTCTTGGTTGGGATGCTGGTCTTCTGGACACTTGGTGCAGATGTCTGCATCTGGAAAGATAAATGGGTACCAATCATGTCTCAGTTGCACCCATTGGAGTGGGCTCTCAGCCAGATCACAAGTAAAACACATTCTTTGAAAGAAGGCACAAGAGCTTTGTGTACAACATCTGAATAGCTTTGGGATTCTCACCCAGGATTTATGCAGGAAAGGCAAGGAAGGCAATGTGGACAGGGGTGAAATTTAGATGTTGGAGAGAAGGTTTGGCTAGTAGGAAGACCCTTTCCTCCTTAGAGTCTGAGTTGCAAAGGAAGGCAAAGACCATTTAATCCAAAATGCTCTGCCAATGAACGAAATCACAGGTAAAGAGGAATTTCACCCTCCGTTGCAAAATATCCACCAGAATATGAGGGAGTCCTTCCCAAAGTCAAACATTAGGAGGAATCTCCTGAAAGTGAGAGCCATTCAAGAGTAGATGTTGCTGCTTCCTGGGAGGGTGGTGGGGTCCCCTTCTCTGGATATTTTTAAACAGAGGCTGGATTCCACCTCAACATGAGGAAGAACATCCTGACAGCAAGAGCTGTTCAATAGTGGAATACACTCCTTCGTAGCATGGTTGATACTGGAGGGCCATCTGTTCCAGGGAGTCTTCAGATTGTGTCTTCCTGCGTGGTAGAAAGGACTTGGAGTGGATGGCCCCTGGGGGTCTCTCCCTGCTCAAAGTGTCTGTGTTCCCTTGCAGTCCATATGATAGCTTCTTGCAGCTTACTCTCTTGCAAACCAAAAAAGAAAAAGAAAGATTCAGTGTGAGCTAGATTATTTTACCTCTAGCCGCTTACCTTCCTGGGAGGAGATGGTTCCTTCAGCGCAGAGATCGCAGACATAGCAGCAAATGGGTGTCCCTTCTTGAACTACCTTGGTGGATCCCGGCCTACAGCTCTCCACACATCTGGAAGAGGGAAGGGTCTTAGGAGAAAAGACAAGAGAAAAGACATTTTGGATAGCTATGCAAAGGCACTGGCTAGGGATAGTTCTGTTGTCAGGGGCTGATGAATCCGCTCTGGGGTTTAGTCCCAATATGAAAGGAGCAAAATTTAAGGCGCTGGATCTTGAATAAAACCTATGAGAAGATTTGGGCACATTCAGCTTGGTGAAGAGTGTGGGGTACAATTTTAGTATACGCGATTTGAGTGTATGTACTCAAACCATGCAATAGCGCGCAGGGTGCAAGAGGCATAGTGTGTCCCATTCAGATGAATGGGGCAGGCATCCATGCCACCGCACACCGCCAGGCCGCCGCGCGCATGAGCCCCATTCAAATAGGCGGAATTTGCCTTAGGTGGGGGCAGGGGTCTGGAACGGATCCCCCATGTAAGGCGAGGTTCCACTCTATGCTAGTATGAAAGGTAAACTTGTTAAGAGTTCAGCTTTAATTAGGAGGACACAAAAAATATGAGCCAGGCTATTATTTTAAATCTATATTCCTAAATAATAGAGAAACAAGTCATGCCAGGTTAGACAAATCTAATCTCTTTTTTATATATATAAAATTACCAGCTTGGTAGATGAAGGGAGTGCTGTGGACATAGTATATCTTGATTTCAGTAAGGCCTTTGACAAGGTTTCCCATGATATTCTTGCAAACAGCTTGTAAAATGTGGGCTAGACAAGGCAACTGTTACATGGATTTGTAACTGGTTGACTGGACGGACTCAAAGGGTGCTCAACAATGGCACTTTTTCATCCTGGAGAGAAGTGACCAGTGGGGTCCCACAGGGCTCTGTCCTGGGCCCAGGGCTATTCAACATCTTTATCAATGACCTGGATGACAGAATTGGGGGCATTCTTATCAAATTTGCAGATAACACCAAATTTGGAGGAGTAGCTAATATCCCAGAGGACAGGATCAACATTCAAATTGTCTTGAATAGACTTGAAAGCTGGGCCAAAGCTAACAAAATGAAATTCAACACGGAGAAATGTAAGGTACTGCACTTAGGATGGAAAAATGAAATGCACAGATATAGGATGGAGAACACCTGGCTTAACGAAACTTTGGGAATTCACACCAGACCCATTCGGACTGAGATCGAACAGAGCCCCAATCTGGATATCGCCAGTCCACTTCTTAAGTGCACTCGCCAACACGCGTCAAAAAGAGGTGCCAGTACGCACTCAGTTCGGAAGCTCCGCAAAAAGAGGTGCACTTCACGCGAATGCGGATTGGGCCATTCGAATGCAGGTATGAAAGTTCATTTGCGTTATCATGCGAATTCGAATCGCCCAGTGCGCAAGAGCCCCAGTTTCATTCAGCAGGGGCCCCATCTGATAAACGCCTATGTGTGAAAGGCATCTAGGAGCCCAAGTAGACCACAAGTTGAACATGAGTAAACAGTGCGATGCGGCAGCTAAAAAGGCCAATGCAAATTTGGGCTGCATCAATAGAAGTATAGTGTCCAGATCAAGGGAAGTAATAGTCCCACTGCTTCTGAGTGAGTGACTAAAGTCACATAGTAATTAGAATGAGAAAGAGGGAGGGAGAAGTCCCTCTCTAACTGCGAAGGGACAGGAGAATGCAAATATATCCCAACAAAGAGGAGGCTAAGGGCTGACATGATCACACACTTTACACAGCCGAAGAGTGGACAGTGCAGGTTTGTTCTCTGCAGTACCAAAGGGTAGGGCCAGGTCTAATGGTTTGAAGTTACAGGAAGGTGACTTTTGATAGAACATTAGAAGGAACTATAGTTTTTTGTGGGTTTTTCAGGCTATGTGGCCATGCTCTAGAAGAGTTTTTTCCTGATGTTTTGCCAGCATCTGTGGCTGGCATCTTCAGAGAATGCTTGCCTGGAAAGGAGCAACTTCTTGATAATGAGAGTGGTTTGGCAATGCAACCAATTCCCAACAGAGATAGAAGGGTCTCCTTCCCTTGACATCTTTCACAAAAGGCTGGAGAGCTCCCTCTAGGGATGCTTTAAATGGAGATCCTGCACTGAACTGGGGTTGGACTGGATGGATTTGAGGGGACCTCTTCCAACTCTAGGTTTCTATTATCAGACCACTCGACCCTCTAAAACATAGGCATAAAATGTGGATACTGTTTGAATGGTCCATTCCTAATGAGGACAGTGAAATTTCACTGTTTATTCTCCATCTCCAATCATAGCCATCTAAAGGAGATGATCTGAGAAGAAAGATTTTCTCTCCTCACCTGGTTGAGCCTTTGTGGCCACAAGATGGCCTCCTGGTCGATGGTGAACCTGAGGCCTGGGTTCCCCTGACTTTCCAGACTCCCAAATTTCATCCGAACGACGGATCTGTTGGGGAAAAGCACCCAGTTCACAATATCGAAGTGGGCAGCCAGGTCTCCATTCTTGCCCAAGCGCACTCTGTCATCCATGGAGGAATTGTAGGACTGGGGGCTTCTCAGGAAGGAGTGAAGCTGGGAGGAGAGAGGAAAGAATGGGAGACTAAACTTGGTGGTCTCATCCAAACCCATCCTCAGGAGATCTTTCTCTCCCAAGCTGGAAAATTCTTACTTGTGAGTTTCTCCTCCATGAAAACTGGAGATGGTGGAAGGAGGAGTCAGTGGTTTCTCTAGGGTTGGGTCTGGGTGGTCATCCAGTGTCGGTACACTCATGGTGTCCACACTCCCCTGATCTATTCCATACAAACACCATTAGGTGGTTTTTTTGTTCTTTAAACTAAGTTACTTCCCGATTTTGGCAATTCCCACATATCCTGGATGCAATGTGTAATTTTGTAATGGTTTAATTTACTGTATGGTACTTTGTAATGGTAATTGTTGTGGACCTTAAAATGTTTGACATATTAATAGTTGTGTACATTAAATACCATTATATAAACAACTAATGTTGTACTGTGTGTTTCTTGCTTAATTCCCACATCTACCACATATCACTGGATTGTTGTTAAGGTAAATAGTTCAATTAGTTTGTGACAAAACAAACAAAAAAAATAAACAACTAGCAAAATTAAATCATACCTTTATTAAATTAAATGTCATATGCACAGCCAAAATGTATTACATGTATGTACTAGTTTCATTTGTGGTAAAGGTTGTTTAAATTGAACATTTGGTAAGATTTTCAGATGGAGCTCTTCCTGGTGAGCATACCTCCCCCCATTTTGTATATAAGATCCACCCCCTGAATAGGATTGGAACATCAATCTATTATCTTTATTCCACAGTCGCTTTTGATATCCTGCTTTTTAATTGTTAATTGTTATCTTATGTTTTTTTTGATGTGTTCTATTTGTATATTTATTTTTATACTAGGTTGTAATCCCACCTGATCCACCTGGGAGAGGGGCAGAGGCAGGGAAACATAAATAAAAAGTTATTATTTATTTTATTTCTTTCTAGCTCAATTTCCTTCTGGTGTGGCCCACCCCTCCTGCATCTTCTTTGTGACCACTCCCACCTCAACAAATCATAGAATCATAGAGTTGAGAGGCCCGCAAAGGGCCATCCAGTCCAACCCTCTGCCATGCAGGAAATCCCAATCAAAGCATCCCCGACAGATGGGCCCTCCAGCCTCTGCTTGAAGACCTTCCGGAGGAGACTCCACTACACTCCGAGGGAGTTGTTCCACTGTCGAACAGCCCGTATTCTCAGGAAGTTCCTCCTACAAGTGAGGTGTAATCTCTTTTCCTGGAGCTTGCATCCTTGTTCCATGTCCTGTTCTCTGTGAGCGCAGAACAGAAAACAAACTTGCTCCCTCCTCAATATGACATCCCTTCAATATTTAAACAGGGCTATCAAATCACCTCTTACCCTTCTCTTCTCCAGGCTAAACATCCCCCAGCTCCCTGGTCGTTCCTCATAGGACATGGTTTTCCTTTTTTTAATGAGTTGAGGTGCCCAGAACTGGACACACTCTTCCAGGTGGGGCCTGACCAGAGCAGACTACAGTGGCACTATGACTTCCCTTGATCTAGACACTAGACTTCAATTGATGCAGCCCTAAAATTGCATGCTTTTTAGCTGCTGCATCGCACTGTTGACTCATGTTAACTTATGGTCTAACTGGATTCCTAGATCCCTTTCACATAGGTGTTTCATTCAACCAGGTGTCCCCAACCTATATTTGTGCATTTCAGTTTTCTGCCCTAAGTGCAATACCTTAATTTCTCTGTTTGAATTTCATTTTGTTAGCTTTGGCCCAGCTTTCTAGTCACTTCAGTCCTTTGATCTTGCCTGGCCTCTGGAGTATTAGCTATTCCCCCCTAATTTGGTGTCATCTGCAATTTGATAGTATGCTCCCAATTCTGTCATCCAGGTCATTCTTGATAAAGATGTTGAATAGCACTGGGCCCAGGACAGAGCCCCACTGGTCACCCCACCTTCTCTCCAGGATGAAGAGCCATTGTTGAGCACCCTTTGGGTTCGGGCCGGTCAACCAATTACAGATCCATTTAACAGTTTCTTTGTCTAGCGCCCACATTTTAGAAGTTGTTGCAAGAATGTCTGGGGAACTTTGTCAAGGCCTTACTGAAATCCAGATATACTATATCCACAGCATTCCCTTCATCTTTATCAAAGAAAGAGATTAGGTTTGTCTGGCATGACTTCTTTCTCCTGAAACCCCATGTTGACTTTTTGTGATGATGGCATGCCTTCTGAATGTTCACAGACTTCTGTTTAATGATCTGCGCTCCGAATCTTTCCTAGTACTGATGTCCAGACTAACTGGACGATAATTGTTGGGATCTCTCTTCTTCCCCTTTTGAAGATGGGGACAACGTTTGCCCCTCCTCCAGTCTGCTGGGATCTCTCCTGTTTTCCAGGAGTTTTCAAAGTTTTTGCCCATGGCTCCGATATTACATTTGCCAGTTCTTTAATACCCTTGGATGGAGTTCATCTGGTCCCCGAGACTCTAAATTCATTAGATTAATAAGGTGTTCCTCTACTATCTCTTTACTTCTTCTGTGCTGAAATTCCTCTTTTCTTTCCTCTGCTCCATTATCCTCATGGTTGAGCCCCTTTTCTTTTCATGCGAGAAGACTGAGGCAAAGAAGTTGTTGTTGATAATTCTGCCTTTTCTCTGTCTTCGGTTAGCATTTTGCCATCTTTCACGCAGTCTGCCCTACCGTTTCCTTCTTCTTCCTTTTGCTTCGGGACATCATACAAAAAGCCCGTTTTATTGTTCTTAACCTCTCTAGCAAGATCCTGAGTTCCTTCTGTGCTTTAGCTTTTCTGACTTTTACCCTACAAATTGCCTGCTATTTCTTTGAATTCCTTTTTGTGATTTCCCCCTTTTTCCATTTCTTAACCATTCCGTTTTAAACTTCGCTCGGTTGAAAAGTTCCTTAGTCATCCATCCTGGTTTCTTGAGCACCTCCCATTTTTTCTTTCTCACTGGAACTGTTTGAAATGTGTGCCTTCAGTCTCTCCTTTTGAGAAAGTCCCATCCGTCCCTGAAAACTTGTTCTCTTTTTGTATTTCTGACCATGGAATTGCCCTCAATACTTCTCTAGGTTACTTAAATCCAGTCTCCTAAAGTCTAGGATGCGTGTTGTCGACTATGCCTGGCTTCTCCTTTCCATTGTATAAGAACTCCAGGAGAACATGGTCACTCCCCCTAATGATCCCACACATTTGCACCCCATTAACCCAGTCATCCTTGTTAGGATCCAATCTAAATAATAAATGTTTATTATATATCCCGCTTTTCCAATTTTTTCAAGCGGCATACAAGTTTAAGTAAAAATATATCAAGATAAAAAACCAATACAAACAGTAAAATAAAAACAGTCGGCGATAACAATAGAAACAACAGAATCGCTGAGTGGGGGATCATATAAACATCACAAGGTTGTCAAAACTGTGGGGTGAAACATGAAGGAACATCTCATGGGGGAAAGGCCTTGAGAAAAGAAGAAGGTCTAAAGGTTCTTCTTAAAAGTCTCTAAAGATTGGTGTGGAGCGAGCTCATCTGGAAGAGTATTCCCAATCTTGGGGCCGAGATGGAAAAGGCCCGTTGAGGTCCTTGCGTAAAATGCAGTGCGGACCTCTCGCAGATTCTCCCCTTGCGGACCTGAGTGGCGGAGCGGATTATATGGGGAGAGGCAGTCCTCCAAGTACCCTGGGCCCAAAGCCCTTCTTAGGGCTTTTTATGTTATAACCAATCTAAAATAGCTGACCCCCTTGTTGCCCTCTTCCACCTTTTGGACCATGAAAATGTCTTCTCGGCAAGTTGGAGAATTTGCTCGACCTTGAGGATTTGGGCTGAGTGACTTCCAGCAAATATCAGGATAGTCCCCCATGACTACTACATCTCTCCTTTCTGTGTTGTTCTGTTCATCCTTTCTAGAAAGCATCATCCATTCTTTCCATCTGACTTGGGGGTGTGTGTAGTAGCTCCCACCATACTCTCCCCTTTAATTTCATCCCGATGCTCTCCACCTGGCTGCCAGTATTGATGTCCTGGTAGGAGCCAGGTGGAAGAACATCTGGATAAAAATTAAATGGTGAGGGAAGCAAGAACAGGGATGTTAGTGTGTTGTTGTGTGTGTGTGCTGTACAAATTAGTATAGAACTTATTACATCCAACTAAAACGGTATGAAGAAATATCCGGATTTTAAATAAATAAAGAACAATGATTGTATAAACCACCAATATGAAGAAAAGGAAAACAAATTCTTAAAGAGAAATTGCACTTTACATGTCTCTTATGTTGTCATTTAAAACAGCCATAAATAAAGAAGATTGGAAAGTTTATCTGTGTTTTTCATCTATATCTGTTACTCATTTATTTGAATTCACAGACAAATGATTTCGTTTTTCAAGTTTACCCAATTTACACAAAATAAACCACAGTAAATAAAATTAAAATAAAATAAAGATATATCTATACTTTAAATTAGCCTCCTATCGTCGTACAATGTATATGTTTAGAGTAAAAACAACAGTTTGTTAAGAAGAACTGCATTGTGGTTGTAGATGTATGTAATAGATGTGTATGATTGGTATATGTTAGTTGTGTATACAGTGCACCCCACGTCATACACAGGTGGCTTGTACACGAGGAAACTGAAATGGCCCACTTGCCCATGGCGCGGTGCGCCACGCCATGCCGCATGGCCAAACCCATTATTGTCAATGGGGCTCGAGCATACGTGCTATTTGCTTTACATGGGGGGGGTTCAGAGGCAGATCCCCCAAGTAAAGCAAGGGCACACTATATTGTAAATTTTAAAATTGAATAAAATAATTTGAAAAACAAAACCCAAACACCTGCCTTTTCTTTCTTTGTTTAGGTCAATTACGCTTTTGTTTCCCGCTCTCTGGGGATGACCTTCAGTCCCCCTTTTTCTAACGGACGGCCCCAAGAGGAGGAACCCTGTACCCAGGGATGGTCCACGCTGCTCCTCCATTTGGGTGGACCTGGGTCGGTCTCATGGTTCCAGACAATGACAATAGAAGAGAAAGGTTCTGAACATCTTGATGCCCTACTTGAAAGAATGGGATCTGTGTTGCCTTCTCAAAACAAAATCCCAGACACATCAAAGCACATGACAAAGTTCATATAATCTACTTGAATGGCGAGGTGTCAACATATCCTTATTTTGCAGAGCTAGCTCCTTTGCTGATGGATCGTTGTTATTCAAAACATATTAGAGCAGGGCGAATATCCCGGTTGGGAAAGTGTTGGTCACCACTGCCATGTGGGACCCTGGCCTGCAGCTGAAGTACAGTGATATCTCTTCCCAGACTTCCACGGCCTTTTTTCCTTCCTTCCACAGACTCACAAAGAGAGAAATTATGATGATTTTGCCATGGATTATCCCTGCTAGGCTCAGTTCCTGGGGAAGGCCTTCAACTGTTCATATTCGCAGCACACATTTCCGTGAAAGGCTGGATGAGATGCCAAGAGAGGGAGGATCAGGAGATGTGCCATCTCAAGAGACTCTTGAAAACGACTCTCCTCTGGACACCTACAACATTTACAACCACCGTCCAGGCTGGGCCCATGCCTTAAGTGCAGTTTACTCCTCCAGGTCCAAGAGGACATCGGCTAGCAGTGGCTGGTCAAGATATCAAAGGTCCAGCCATGGACGGTAATGCCCTCTTCTTCCACACACAAATAATCTATCTGAAGAAAAAAAGCCACAATTGTTTGAGGACACCCTCTGCCATATCTTTGGAATGAGTTTCAAAGGTGGAGGCAGTGGCATCTTTAGGGGAGTGTGAGGAAGTGTGGACCACCTCAGACGAAGGGTGGCACCCAGTCGGGTCTACTCCACCCCTCCCAGCTTCTCCGATCGTTTCCTTGTGTGAGATCGCCAAGGCACTGGCAGAAGAAGAAGGGGCAGCACACACACCTCCTGACCCCCCTCTGAACCCTTGTCCATCTTCCCACTGGTACCTGTCTTCCTGGGTGGGCTTGGTGTGCGCATTTGGGTGGGAGGTGGCTGGGCAGCCCAGGAGGAGAAAAGGTGTACAAGACAACTGGTGAGCCAATGCTAGGGAAGCCATTTTGGAGGACGCATTCTTTGGGACCAGATGGAACGGGAAAAGCCAGAAGTCCATGGCGTTGCTGCTTGTCCTTTGCAAATTCCTTTTTGAGGCCTAAATGATATTTTCCCATGCTGATGGATTCCCAGGGAACACTCAGAATTTACATGATATATTTTTATCCCTCATTCCCTGGTTCAGTAGAAATTAACCCAGCGTTTTCCAAAAGGAAACATATCCCTCTCTATGGCAGGCTGTTTCTGTTGTCCTGAAGAGAGCCAAAATGGATGATACCTAAAAGAGAGAGAGACTGTCCCCAGAAAAGCAGCTTCACTCAAGTGCAAGGAAAAGAGAAACTTGTGCAAGGAAAGGAAAGGAAAAGAAGGAAAAGAAAAATCAACTTTTTGTGCCACGGGCACACAAGCCCCATTACTTCTCTAATGGGGCTCCGGCATACGCAGTATTTCCCTACACGCGGGGGTGGGGGGGTCTGGAACGGATCCCTTGCGTAAGGGAAGGGCCCCACTGTACTTCAAGTGGAAAAAATGATGAAAAAAGTGAATGTCTGTAATGGGTTCAATGACGATTGTGACGTGGAGATATTTCATATATCAACTGTTATAAATAAGCTGTTGAGTAAAACCTTATATGAAGAAATACCCTTAAAAAAACTTTTAAAAACAATCCAAAATACAATGCTACAATCACTTAAAAATGGAGGAATTTTGAAATAAAAAATCCGGGCAGAGCAGCTCTGTTTGGGCCATCCACCAGAAGCTGAAGACCGACTGAGGCAGCCTGGCTTCCTATGGCAGGGTCCCACCGTTTGGGTGCCACTTCTCAGAAAGCCTGCTCTGTGTCTTT
>NC_056523.1:1161887-1162402 GCF_019175285.1 Sceloporus undulatus
AAAAAAAAACCTTTTAAAATACATTTTAAAATTCTTTTTAAAAACCAGTTCTATTTACACTTGTTTGTTATGTGTCTTCAACTCATTTTGGACTTATGACAACCCTAAGGCATGTCAGGGATGATGGGAGTTGTGGCTCTTCACCTGGCCTGGAACTCACCACCTGGTTGTGCACCACGCTGACCAGTTTTGGCCAGTTGTTGTATCTTTTGCAAGAGTTGCAGAGAACAGGCTGAAGACCCCGACAAACTCTCCAAGCCTTCTCACTCTTGCTTCCACAGAAGTCGTCACCCTTCTTCACCAGGGTCCTGCTGGTTCTTGTAGCTTCACCCAAGACACCAGACAACTCAGTAGTCTTATATAAAAGATCTACTTTATTCTACTATATACACAGCTCCAAACAATACTCAACTCCTCACTCTACAATCCACTACTACTATCCACTCTACTACCCACAACTACTACCCACAAAATACACTGGGATGTATAGTCATTATTATAGCCATATCATGGTA
>NC_056523.1:1162502-1163191 GCF_019175285.1 Sceloporus undulatus
CCAGGGTCCTGCTGGTTCTTGTAGCTTCACCCAAGACACCAGACAACTCAGTAGTCTTATATAAAAGATCTACTTTATTCTACTATATACACAGCTCCAAACAATACTCTACAATCCACTACTATCCACTCTACTACCCACAAAATGCATTGGGATGTATAGTCACTATTATAGCCAAATCATGGTACCACCTACTGTGGTCTGTTTCCACCCAGTAGGCGTGTACATCATTCCCATTGGTTCTCCTTGTTCATCCCACAATTAGTGATTTCATCATCTCAGCCTTGACCACTTAACAATTGTCAGGTGTGTCCAATTATTCACTATGCACTTCTTGTCCTTGGCACTCTTGTTAATTGTATTACCATTCACACCTGTGTGGTTCTCCATTGGCTTCTGCTGAGTCACTCTGACTCTCACATACATGTTTTATTTCTCTTACTGTATAACCCATGTTGCTTTTTCCTTAACATGCAGGAACTCTCAATCAAAGCATACCTGACAGATCGCCCTCCAGTCTCTGTTTAAAGACCTCCAAAGAAGGAGACTCCACCAAAACCTCCTGTCATGGCCAGCCACAAGGAGGACTCAGAGGACGATGAGGAGGACCCAGCTCCTCAGGTGCAGAAGGAACCTGAGACTGTGCCAGGCCCCAGTTTTGCCCTGCCAGGTCCCAGCTCTGCTCTCCC
>NC_056523.1:1163291-1169187 GCF_019175285.1 Sceloporus undulatus
AACAGGGACACGCTTCCCCTGTCCATGCCCAGATGGAGATCATCGACTAAGGCAACCATGGCAGTCTCAACTCCATAGCCCGCCCGGAAGCCGGTTTGAAATGGGTCTAGAAAATCTGTTTCTTCCAAGATCCCTTGAAGCTGAAAGGCAACCGCTCTCTCGATCACTTTCCCCAGAAAAGGCAGCAGCGAAACAGGCCGATAATTATTGCGAATCAGGGGGTCTAGGGAGGGCTTTTTTAGCAGTGGTTTTACAGCTGCAGATTTTAGACTGGATGGAAACTGCCCTTCCCCAAAAGATGAATTAATTATATGGCGTAACATAGTAGTTACAGCTGTTCCCCCTGAGCTGCCAGCCATGAAGGACAGGGATCGAGAGAGCATGTCATCCTCCTAATGCTTCATAGATACTGGTCCACTTCCTCGGTACTCACAGACTCAAAATGATCCAGTTTAACAGAGTCCACGGAAGCTATGGACGCCTCTACTCTAGATTCTGATTAAATACTGGCGTCGAGATCAGACCTTATCCGAGAGATTTTATCCACGAAGAAGTTGTTAAACTCGTCACAGCAGGCTTTAGATGGCTCCAAAATAGGGTTCAGGGGGGGAGGCAGTTGAGTAAGCTCCCTTACTACCCTGAACAGCTCTGCCGGACGCGACTCCACGGACGCAATAC
This sequence comes from Sceloporus undulatus, assembly GCF_019175285.1. Lineage (NCBI taxonomy): Eukaryota > Metazoa > Chordata > Lepidosauria > Squamata > Phrynosomatidae > Sceloporus > Sceloporus undulatus. The sequence goes on from NC_056523.1 coordinate 1,163,970, forward strand.
GTGCAGCATAAAACAAATGTTTTGCTGCACTTATTGCCACTCCGTAGGCCTTCAAAAGAGAGTCTAGGAGTGCCTTGTCAGCTAAGTGCTGATGTCTTCGCCAGTTGCGCTCTAGTCGTTGCACAGCCCACTTCCTTTCCCTGAGGTCTTCAGTATACCAGGGTCGTTTATTGGATGCAGGCCGGAAAGGACACTTGGGAACGATACTGTGTATAGAACTGGAGAGATCTTTGTCTCAGGTGTTAGTCAGGGCCTCAACAGAATCACTGTCAGTTCCAACCATAAACCCCTCTAGGGCTTCGTGGAACCTTTTGGGATCCATCAGCCTTCGAGGTTGGACCATCCTAATAGGTCCACCACCCCCAGGAGGGATTTGGGTAGATGCCTTGAATCTGGCCTCGACCAGGAAATGGTCCGTCCATGATAGGGCAGAGACATTAGTTACCTCTGCCCACGGAATCTCCATGTCCGTACAATAGACGACATTGAGCGTATTACCAGCAGAATGCGTGGGCCCCGAGACCAGCTGGGACAGGCCCATGGGAACATGCCTCCCCTTCATCGGGGCGAAGGAGGAGGAGGAGGAGGAGGGGGGGGGGGGGGGGAGGGTGAAGGGGGCCATGAAGGGAAGCATCAGAGTGGAGGAGGAGGAGGAGGGAACAGGGTGAAGGGGGCCATGAAGGGCAGCATCAGAGTGGAGGAGGAGGAGGAAGGAGCAGGATGAAGGGTCAAGTTCAGGGGAGGGATTAGGTCAGAGGGAGGGCAGAGGGCAGAACATGGTTCCCTCTCACAGGCAGCTCTCCCTCCCTCCCTCTCTCTCTCTCTCTCTTTAATTTGTAATTTTTATTTTGACAGACTATGCAAATGTCTTTTCTACAGGGTGATACATATATGTGTCTGCTTGTGCTACATTTCCCTTCTTTTGCTTGCTGCCAGCACGGCATCTCACTTTGCAAGACGCTATTTAAAATAAAAAATATTGTACAGTGGACCCTTGTTATACGCTGCGGTTTGGTTCCAAGATCCCCAGTGTATAACAAAATCCATGTATGCTCAAGTCCCATTAAATGTAATGGCATAGCAAAATGGTGTCCCTTATAAAAATGGACAATCAAGGTAACTTTATACTTTTTTTGAACATTTTCAAACCGTGTATGCTTGAATCCGTGTAAAAAAAAATCTGTGTATAAGACGGGCCAACTGTAAAATGTGAATGCTACAATGCGAATGTTACAAACGTTTCCCTTTCAAAGTGGCAAATTGATATAGAATGCTTGTGCTACATATTTGTATGTGTCTGTGAGGCATTCTGGGGTCACAAGGAGGGAGAATGCAGAGATGGCATTCTGGGGTGAGGAATTGTTGTTGTTGTTGTTGTTGTTGTTGTTGTTGTGATGGGAGCAGTATGGCATGGGTTGGGAGGCAAGGGCTGTAGCATTTTCCTGGAAGCAAAGGGGAAGCCAGACGCTGGAAGGCTGTGGAAATCCATGACTTTGGGGGAGGCACACAACACACACACACACACATTTTGACAGAATATGCGCACACTGCTGCCAGTTCTTTTTTAAAGGAGGGGGGAAAGAACCCATTCGGTTGCCCAATGGCTATAGGTTACATCACCTTTGACAAAAGCGGAAGTGAATTTGATTGACAACAAGGAGGCTCCATTTTAAACCGGTACTGCAAATGTGAACTTTGGAGGGGTAAATTACCCCGATTGAGGTAAAGGGTAGTGGGCACTTGTTTCCGGGGAGATTCGAGATGGGCTCACCCGGATCTGCCCAGTTCTATCTGGGGCAAATGGGCGAGTGGGAACGGGGCCATGGTTTTTCCCACAGCTGTGGAACTGGCTGCCTACATCGGATGAATTACTTGAGTCTATGGACTTTTTCACATGGAGGAATGTATCACCGTCCTGAAAGCAGAAGAAAGTGGGGCCAGTGCAAAAATTCACAAAATTAGGTGGCAGCTCATCACATCCACAGACAAAGACAGCATCCATCTGAAAGAAAAAGCTGTTTGAATGTGAATGAACTCATGAGTACATACCAATCGTCTTCTTCATTGTGAATTAGTGTGTTTGCACATGGGTAGGGAGGACAGGATCGCGCCTGAAAGATTTTATATCTCTGGACCCAAGGACACCCCCCGCCCCCCGAGTTAGAGGTGGACAGGAATAAGGAGGAGGTAAGAGACATGCTCAGGCTCCTCACCTTGGCCTCCCCCCACTTTGATCTTTCTGCCAAAACAGTTGCTTTCCTCTCGGCAGCCAGGGAATACAGGAAGGAAAATCACAACAACAAAGGATCATGGGAATTGTAGTCTGTTTCTAACGGGGGAATCCCATGGCCGAACTAGAGAAGACTTTCATACTAACACAAATGCAAATTGACTGCGAATTCACAGCGGAACAAGATTGATAAATTTGATAGTTTTCCGAATTTAGCTATTCCTGGGGTGACTCATGATTGCGTTTGGATTGCCTTCCGTTTGCGTTCTGCATAGTTTGAAATTCTTTTGCGAAATTACGTGAAATCCAATGGATATCCCCAGATTGACCTTCGGTCAACCTTCCAATTTTCCCCATGTAATAAAGTCCTATGAAAGCTTATGCTAAGCCTACTTGCATCGGATGACGTAAACTTAGATCTATGAAAGTTTGGGTTACCAAATTCTTTCTGTGTTAGTCTCAAAGGTGCTTCAAGCTCCCTTGCCTTTGCAAACATGTTTATTTTCAAAGGCTGTGCAACTCGACTTAAAGTTCGGAAAGTTGTGCTCACCTTTCTAATTCTTATAATTATCAAAAAATTATAGTGATTTAATCTTTTTGCCAAAAGCTCAGGGATTTCCCCAAAGATCACCACCAACGACATCAACATCAGAGTCAAAAACAACAGAAAGTGACATCTTGTCTTTGAATCTAAAAGGATCCAAGGCATAAAATGCCTCCCTCTTGAGCCACTGAGGCTCCAAGATGAAATTTATGGAATGCAAGGGTTGTGTTCATGCGTCTCCCCTCATCTCTCCCAGATGGAGAACCTCAGCTGGATGGGACCCATCCATCTCAGGAAAGCCTTTGGTCCAGGAGAAGTCACAACAAGGGACTGTTCTCCCTGGTAGCTATGCTGGCTGTGATCCTCCTCCTCCTCCTCCTCCTTCCACCTCACATAGCTGCTGGAAGGAGGAAGGACAAGTGCTCTGGGATGTTCACTGGGGAACATAGACAGATGAATTACTACAAGCTTGGAGATCACCTCCTCGGTGGAATTGTCTCTGCAACGTACGCTGGATTTCTACCCCACTCCTTTGACAAGGTGCCTTCCACCAGGCCAGTCTGGTAAGCCATTGCCTTTTGTTCCAGGTTAAGTGCCATCATAAAGTGTTAAGGAATCCTGGCTAGAGCTCTCTGGCTGAAAATGCTAAATCCCTGTCCTAAACTGCAGATCAAGTGTAGCCATAATTGCTATAACTGTCTAATATGAAGGGGCTCTTAGACTAGTCTTTTAGGTGCCGCAACTCTGTGTCTGAAAACCTCAAAGAAGGAGACTCCACTACCTTTGGGGTAGTATCTTCCACTGTCAATAAGTTCTTATGCTAATGTTATGTTAGGCCAATATGTTTTAGTAAAGCTTCTTATTCAAAACTAATAACATGTCTGTGTAAAATGAAAAGAAAAGGTCAGTTGAGCGATGAAGAGGGAAATCAAACTTTTTGAATCTTCTAAATAGCTTTACTTTAAAGTAACTTGCCCACCCTCCAGTTCTGATAGACAGTGGGTTTCAGGATAAGTTCCTTTCACAGATCTCAAACGCTATGGTTTTGTGGACTCCGTGATTATCTATTGATTGGAAACCCCTCACCAAGTCACAGAAGCAAGGCACAGGATGTTATTTTCATGCAACCCAGAGTGGTGATTTGTTGCATTGTCTTGACAGGAAAGGGATGGTAAAGCGCTGGAGCATCTTGTCCTTCATCTTTGCCATCCAGGAGATCAACCAGGATCCCAAGGTCTTACCCAACCTCACCCTGGGCTACAACATCCACGAGAACTATTTTGATACAAGGATGACCTCTGATGCCTTAGTAGACCTGCTCTCCACTGGACAAGCCAGTATTCCTAATTATTCCTGTGGGCAGCAGAATAATTTGTTGGCTGTTCTTGAAGGGACAGACTCCGAAATTGCCATTTGGATCTCAGTCATGTTGGGCAACTACAAAATCCCACAGGTAAGGAGAGAGAGGGGCAATGTGGGGTAGGAGGAGCACAACTCTGGGGGAAAGGGTTGTAATCCCTGCTCAGACACAAAAACCCATTGGATGACCTTGGCCAAGTCACAATCTCTCAGCCTCAGGTGAAGTGTGTTGAATTAGGAACCTGGGAAACCACAGCTGAGATCCCCACTTGGTCCTGAGAAGAAGGCAACAGGGACAAACCTCCTCCAAAGAAATCTGGCTGAGAAACCCCAGGGCAGAGGGCTGTTGCAAGTCAGAGTCAACCTGAAGGCACATTAACAAGTTTAATTCACAAGTTTGCAATGCGTGTTGGTGCCAAGCAGGCGACACCGGGGGATATGCGTGTGCATAGCCACCCGCTATTGCTCTGGCGTGACCAGGTTTATTGGGCCAGTTTGGAGTTCGAGTATTCAGGCCTGCTCCTGGATTATTCTGGTCTCTACAAACACCGGCAAAGGTAATTATGATACAACCAAGTAGCCCAGCTAGAATTCCAGCCCATTACCATCATCATGAGAGCCAGCATGGTGCAGTGGTTGGGGCATTGCTCTAGGACTCTATTGGGAGCTGTCAACATCAGTAGTTTGGAGTTGGAAGCCTGCTAATTTTGTTGGGTGAACCTGAATCGTATTTCTATGGGAGGTTTTGTATTTCTACGGGAGGTAATTTGTAGTGCATAAGGAGTCAGGATTCTGGGAGTGCGAAGTTTGAATCCCCACCCAGCTGTAGAAACCCTCTGGGTGATCTTGGGCGCTTTCCCTCAGACTCAAAGGAAGACTCAAAGCCACCTCTGAATAAATAAATAAATAAAACCCTAGGAGAGGTCTGCTGGACATTACAGTCAACTAGATTACATACAACAACAAAAGCAACAATAGCGGATGGATGGAGCAGATTTGGGAGGCTCAGTCAGATTCCACTCTGAAAGTTCTCCAGGGAACTGAAAACATGGTTGGTGAATCTACAAAGTGAGAGTGGAGAAAGT
>NC_056523.1:1169287-1170518 GCF_019175285.1 Sceloporus undulatus
GGTTGGGCTCCAGGGGCCCCTGTGATTCTGTCCCTTACCTGCCACGCCTGGACCCTCTTCAAGTCCGTCTGGCCACCACTAGCCACCATACGTTTCCTCTTGGATCTGGATGAAGAGGCATCATGTAAGGCATATGCCAAAGCCCAGACGGTGCTGTAAGTGATGTAGTTGTCTAGAAGCAAAGCTCTGTCAAGCACTTCCTTGGGCACAGTTTCCAAGGTCTCTTTCTGTTGGCACCTTGAAGATCCTCTGACAGACAATGCATGTTTGGAATAGGAACAGTGAAATGCTTCCTCTAGAAAGACTTTTAGCGCTATGGAAAAGGAGCCAAAATCACCTTGCATTGCCTTTGTACTTTTTTCGATAAAGAAGGAGAAGAAAGCATGGATGTACTGGTAATCCAGTCCAGTGAACATCAAGTCTATTCTGATGTCCCACATTGCAGTTGTGATCAAGACTTTCCCAACAATGGGTTTGCGGAGGGTTTTGATTACAAGTTGTATCAGATATACGGAATCAGCGCAGCAGCACATCTCTGCATAGTAGACATATATATTGACTTTCTCCCAGTTGACCATAGAAATGCCTAAGTTTTTTATATAGATCAGAGTCTTTGGGATTCTCCATGTGAAGGCAACAGAAATCCCACTGCTACTAAGGAGAGGTGTCAAGGTCTTCACAAGCCTTACTCCATTGTCAGTGTCTGGTACCACCAGACCGATCCATGTCCATCTGAAATGCAGCAGTAACCCGATCAACCCTGGATACAGGATTTCATCATTGGGCACCATCCGGTACAGAAAAGGGAACTGCCTTTTATCATCCAGAACACCAGAGATGTACGCATGGTTGACCTGAAAAAGAAAGGGAGAGACTGGGGATGGTTTATTGTCCTGGCACTCATTACCTCATTATTTTTGAAAGTCTCATTTTCAAAAAGATATAGAGATTGGAATGAGTTTTGGAAAGGCAATGAGGATGGTAAGAGGGATGGAGAACAAAACCTATCAGGACAGGTTGAAGAAGTTGGGCATGTTCAACTTGGTGAAGAGAAGACTGAGGGGCAATGTGGTCACAGTCCTTAAATATTGTTAAATCCATTCCAACTCTGGGATTCTAGGATTGCATGCAGACAACCTGCTCCCAAGTGTCCCATCCTACAAATCACTTACAAAACTATGAGTACTTTCTCCACTCTCACTTTGTAGATTCACCAACCATGTTTTCAGTT
>NC_056523.1:1170618-1171891 GCF_019175285.1 Sceloporus undulatus
GGAAGTCAAGGACAACTTTGCAAAGAGGGAGGCAAACCAGTTTTTGGGTCATGTTCAGTTTATGATCAATAATCTCAGTGCCCTGTGCCAAGCTTTCCTGTTTTAGCATCAGTTTCAGAGGTGCAAGTCCTCTTTGTCTGAACTGGGTCTGTTTTCTCTGCACCGTTCTTGGAGTAAAAGCCCCTTCAGCGCTGACATCCCTTAACTCTGTGATCACAATGAATCTGGATTATTGTAACTCTTCTTTGATATGATCATGAAGCCATTAGGGATCTCCTCTTGTCCTAGGAAAACTCTTGCACTAACACTGCTGACTAAATGAAAGATCCCTGAATGGGTGCTTGCTGTACACAGCTTGTTGGAGGCTATTCAACCTCTTTATCAATGACTTGGAGACAAAATTGGGGGCATACTTATCAAATTTGCAGATGATACCAAATTAGGAGAGATAGCTAACACCCCAGAGGACAGGATCAAAATTCAAAATGACCTGAATAGACTAGAAAATTGGGCCAAAGCTAACAACATGGAATTCAACAAGGAGAAATGTAAAGTACTGCACTTAGGGAAGAAAAATGTAATGCACAGATATAGGATGGGGGACACCTGGCTGAAGGAAACTACATGTGAAAGAGATCTGGGAGTCCAAGTAGACCAAAAGTTGAACATGAGTCAACAGTGTGATGCGGCAGCTAAGAAGACCAATTAGATTTTTAGGCTGCATCAGCAGAAGTATAGTGTCTAGATCAAAGGAAGTGATAGTGCCACTATATTCTGCCTTGGCCAGGCCCCACCTGGAATATTGTGTCCAGTTCTGGGGCCCACAATTTAAAAAGGATGTTAAGATACTGGAGTGTGTCCAAAGGAGGAGGACTAAAATGGTGAAGGGCTGTTCGACAGTGGAACACACTCCTTCTTCGGAGTGTAGTGGAGTCTCCTTTCTTAGGGGTATTCATACAGGGGATGGATGTCAGGGATGCTTTGCTTGTGATTTCCAATTGGCCTTTGTGGTCTCTTCCAACTCTATGATTCTATTTTTTAGGAGCCTTTATGATAAGGAGAGAGAGGCCCTGAAAATGTTGTTCTGTCCCTTTTCAGATTCCTTCTCAAAACAACCTTTCTGCCTTGGCTGCATCTCCAAATCCTGCAACCATTACTGAATGATTATATGTTGAATATATTGAATATATTTCATTGCAGATATGAAGATGGGAAGAAGATGAGCGTGTATGGGGGATACAAGATTGTAATATGATAGTGTTCTCCTTTAGCC
>NC_056523.1:1171991-1176478 GCF_019175285.1 Sceloporus undulatus
TCTTAGGATGTATGCATCATTTAAACAGCATACTTCCAAAGAGACCCGAAGCAGCTTTATTTTGGCAGTCTGTAACAGGCCTTTATGTCTTAAGTTGGTAATGGACTGGATGCAACAGCTACAAAGGCCAATGTGATTCTAGGCTGCATCAATAGTAGTGTCCAGATCAAGGGAAATAATAGTGCCATTATATTCTGCTTTGGTCAAAGCCCACCTGGAATATTGTCTTCCGTTCTGGGCTCCACAATTGATTTGGATTTCCTGCATGGCAGAAGGGAGTTGGACTGGATGGTCCTTGGGATCTCTTTCAACTCTATGATTCTACGATTATATGAAACAATCACATTCATTTTAGATAAATGTAGGACTGGAAAAGGGAACATTGGTTCTTACCTGTGAGATGTTTATTTTCAGCAATGGAGGTGGGAATATCCTCCCCACCCAGAATTGAGGAGGCTGTTTTGCTTGGCTCTGCAAGGCTGGTTATTAGTTAGTTACTTTTAGTTTGAGTGTATGGTACAGTAGTTTCTATTTATTATACATGTATCTGCATTGAATACTCTCTCAGGAGTTTATCACATGAGAAGAATTTCTCTTAATTTGAATGAAAAGAAAGTGGGGCCAGAACGCATTCACGTGAATTTGCTACTTCAGCGAATTTACTTGAATTTGAGTTGCGTTCGAACTAACTTCCCATTGCCCAAAAATAGCTTGCCACTTCCCGAAATTGTGTGTGGCAGTCTATCACGCAATAACGTGAAACCCCATTATTGCCTTTGGATTGCTATTGGATTATACTTCCAATTTCCCTTGTCTGATAATGTCCTGAGTATGTTTTGTATCCTCGGCTATAATATGGGGGGGGGGGTTGCTCCTTCTGGTTGGCGACTCCTTCAAGTCTGTTTTTCCTGCCTATTTTGGAGCAATAAGATGGAATCAACCAAAGATAGTATAGTTTTTATGGCCCCAATATCAACCAGACATTCTGTGGCATCTAGCATCAGCTGATGTTTCTTTGCTTTCCTGTTACTTGGGAAGCAATGTCATGAGAAGCTGCTGCATGTATTTCCTTGTATAGGAAGATGAGAGCCAAGAAAGTTGTATTGTTGGACTGCGCTTTCCCAAAGCCCTGGGCCAAAAATGCTGAGTGGGACACTCCAAGAGTTTCCAAAAGTCCAAAATAAGAATATGCCAAACCCATCTGGGGAGCCATGTGTGCCCATTAGTTGCAAGGCTGCGTTCTCCCATATTTCATGTGGGACTCAGAGGGGACAAGTGTCATCTGGGTGGATGATAAAGAAGGATAGCCACATCCGCCCTTAGCTGTCCTATTTTATTTTGATTGTTTAAACTGTTTTAATGGTATAACTATTGTAACTGTTACTGTGTTTTATTATTATGTAATGGTGGGGGTTGTAAGGAGACGTATAATGCGACTATTGCTTATATTTTGTATTTTTATTCTGTGTTGTAATATTGTTAATTGTTTTATTATTGTTTCTGTTGCAATCCTCTTTGATTCCTTTAGGAAAAGGTGGAATATAAATTTATTATTATTATTATTATTATTATTAGTTACCTTGGGAAAATTGGAAGGAGCCTGGGATAAAGGGATACCTTTGAATATGAAAAAGAATAGAGACTGAAAAGTATGGCCTCACAATTAGTTACCATTTTTATTTTTAGTGTTTATTTCTTTCCCTCTCCTTCTCTGCCCAGCTCCTGCAAACTCACATTCATGGTCTCTTTCATAAAGTCCATTCATCTAGCATGTAGCCTTCCTCTCTTTCTCCTTCCTCCATCTTTCCTAACATTATTGTCTTTTCCAATGATCCATGCCTTCTCATGATGTGTCCAAAGTATGGCGGTCTAAGGCGGGAGACAGACCGCCCAAAAAGAGAGGACTCTCGGCACCTGTTTTTCCGCCGGAGGGAAGCCACAGCCGCCAAACCGTGAAGCTTCCCGCTGGTGGAAAAAGAACCCACGAAAAGCAGCAGTGTAACGAGTGCACCACTGGCACACTGGTTACGTAAGCCCCATGCGGCACCGTGCGAACGCTGTGCAGTGCTTACATAACAATGGTGGTGCCCATCTACACAGGGCACCGCCATTGTTGCACCCTCGTCGTGTGCTAGGGTTACAGGGCAAGTATGCGCTCCACCCCCAGGCAACCCTAGCATGTGACCAGGGCATCGCAAAGGGCCTGTATGTACTGGGCCTAAGTCTTGCCATCTTGGCCTCTACTGATGTGTCTGGCTTGACCTGCTCTAGGATCCATTAGTTTTGGCTGCTGTCAATGGGATCCTCAGCACTCTTCTCTAGCCCAGATCTCAAAGGAATGGATTTTCTTCCAGTCTTTTTCTTAACTGTCCTGCTCTTACATCCATCCATGGCAATGGGAAATCCAATGGCTTGTATGATTCTGACTTTTGTGCTGAGTTTTATGCCTTTGCATTTTAGGATTTTTCTAGTTCTTTCATAGCTGCCCTTCCCATTCTTAATCTTCTTCTGATTTCCTGGCTGCAGTCTCCCTTTCTATCAATGTTTGATCCCAGATATGAGAACTCTTATACTATTTCTTCATTGTCTTGTTTTAATGTGTGTAAGTTCTCTGTGGTCTTTATTTCTATTTTCTTTATGTTCAGGAGTAAGGCTGCCTTTGCACTTTCTTCTTTGATCTTCCAGGTCTGGGAGGTTCTCTGCTAGTATTATGGAGCCATCAGCATATCTCAGATTTCTCTGAAGATGCCGAACACAGATGCTGGCGAAACGTCAGGAATGAACCTTTCTAGAACATGGCTACATAGGCTGGAAAAGCCACAAAAATCTATATTCCAGACTGTTGATATTTCTTCCTCCTACAATTTCCCAAATCCCTGGGCCAAAATGCTCAGTGGGGCACTCCCAGCAGTCGTTATCACATGACTGAAATTGGAAGTATAATCCAGTGTCATCTTGAACGCAATCATGGGTATTCAATTATTGCGCGAAAACTTATCAGACACATTCGCTAGCATTCTGAACGCACTCTGAATGCATTCACGCATCAGTTGTGTGGATTGATGCGTGAATGCATTCGGAGTGTGTTCGGAATGCTAGTGAATGCGTCTGATAATAACGTGAATGCCCATGATTGCGTTCAAGATGACACTGGATTAAGTAAATTTGGTGAATTAGGGAATTTGCAAATCCTATTTCCAGGCTACTTCACATTCAATACGATGTCGTTTGGTGTGATGTGTATGTCTGCCTTGGCCATGGCCCCCTCCCCTGGCATCAATTCCCACGATCCTCCATTTTGTTTTGGCTTCCGGGGCTCCTAGGTCTTCCCTGGCACCCAGGAGGAAAAGCAGCTGTTTTTGGTGTTTATCACACTGAGATTTTTGGAGCTTTTTGCAGCGCAATTCTGGCGTGACTGCGGATCCAACGATGCGAATTCACATCATAATGTGATGTGTTATCACATGTGATTCATTTCTATGGGAGCTCCTTCTGTGGCACTTCCTCAGTGAATCCAAAGTGACTCCTCATTTTGGTGAATCCGGTAAAAAGTGAATTCACAAAATTTGCATTCAAGCTCACTTTGATTTCACTTCAAATTGGTCTGGTGTGGACGATCACTCCGATGTCACCCCCCTTGGCCCCCTGCATCCTGCTCCTCCATCCCCCTCCTCCTCCTTTACCCCATCTCCTCCTCTCTGCCATCCTGCCACCTATCCCATCATCCCCTGCCTTCTCCTTCATCCCGATCCTGGCCCCAGTGACCCCCTGCCATCCATCCCATCATCCCCCGATATCTTGGTGTCAGTAAGGCCTTTGACAAATTTCCCCATGACATTCTTGCAAACAAGCTAGTGAAATGTGGGCTAGAGAAGGCAACTTTTACATTTATGGGGTGGGGGGCGTTAGGGTTGTCAGCCTAGAGGATTTTCCGTGTTTTAGCTTGCCTTTTTATTATATTATAACCTGCTCTGAATCTCATGGTGGAGAAAGGCGGGATATAAATCCAATCAATCAATCAATCAATCAATCAATCAATCATGGGGGTAGAGTATGCTCAGCAGAAACCTGTCCAGCTTCTTTTGGAAGATGTCCAGAGAAGGAGATTGCACCACCTCTCTGGGTCACTGGTTCCATTACTCAACTGCTTTTACTGTCAAAAAGTTCTTTCTAATACTCAATCAAATTTTACTTTCTGTCACTTAAAACCATTAGGCCTGGTGCTCCCCTCTGGGGCAGCAGAGAGTCTTCCATTCCCTTCCTGAGGAAGAAGGTCTTGAAAGCGTACTTTTTTGTTGCACTGGAAAATCCCTTTGATTAAAGGCATGTTTTTACAATCATTTCCCTCAGGAAGGAGAATGGAAGTGCTGCAACGCCATGCGGAAAGCCATGGAGAAAGCTGCTACTCTCCCACTCCGTTTCAGCTTCCTTTTATCACAAGATAAGGCTCTACGATTCCCTGATTCATTCCATCTATTCACCCATCT
>NC_056523.1:1176503-1203570 GCF_019175285.1 Sceloporus undulatus
GTAGTCAATGCCAAGATCAATGTACAGTGGTGCCTAGGGGCGTTACGAAATGAATTCGTAACGCCAGGCCAGCGTTCGTAACCCGAAAACCTTCTAACCGAATTGCCAAGCGCTAATGGGGAAAAGCCGGATTCCGTGCGAAAAAGCCAAAAAAAGCACCAAAAGTTTTTCGTAACCCGAAAAACATTCGTAACCCGAAAAAAACAAAATTCCTATGGGATTTTTTCGTATCCCGAAAATTCGTACCTGGGTCTTTCGTATCCCGAGGTACCACGTACTGTATAATAAATAGAAACTACTGTACCAACACTCAAACTAAAAGTAACTAACTAATAACAGCCTTGCAGAGCCAAGCAAAACAGCCTCCTCAATTCTGGGGGGGAGGATATTCCAACCTCCATGGTGAAAATAACACTCACAGGTAAGAACCAATGTTCCCTTTTCCAGTCCTACATTTATCTAAAATGAATGTGATTGTTTCATATAATCGTAGAATCATAGAAGTTTGAAAGAGATCCCAAGGACCATCCAGTCCAAACTCCTTCTGCCAGGCAGGAAATCCAAATCATGTGGAGCCCAGAACGGAAGACAATATCCAGGTGGGCTTTACCAAGCAGAATATAATGGCACTATTATTTCCCTTGATCTGGACACACTATTGATGCAGCCTAGAATCACATGGCCTTTGTAGTGTTGCATCCAGTCCATTACCAACTTAAGACATAAAGGCCTGTTACAGACTGCCAAAATAAAGCTGCTTCGGGCCTTGGAAGTATGCTGTTAAATGATGCATACATCCTAAGAGTCCGGAAGATGTACCAAAGCTGCACTCCAGTGCTTAGGAATGGAGTGTGGCTTTGGCGCGACCTCCGGACTCTAGGACCCATGCATCATTTAAATAGCATACCTCCAAAGAGACCCGAAGCAGCTTTATTTTGGCAGTCGTGTAACAGCGCAAAGAAACTATTTGGGTGTTAACAGCGTACTGATAACACCGCACCACAAGTCCGCTGGATGATCTCACCAGCAGCTCAGGTAAATGTTAAATCGCATAGGAGACAGAATGGCACTCGGGGATGCTATATTTTAGGCTCTTTAGAAGTATAACTGTCTCCCAGCATCACCATCAGGAGCTGCCTGAGAGATAGGTGCAGTGCTTCTGATTCCCAACCTCTCAGGCGTTTCAAAGGATAACCATGGTCAATGGCATTGAAGGCCGCTGAGAGGCCCAAGAGCACCAGTGGGTCACACTTCCCCTGGCAGCACTCAGATGAGACATCGACCAAGGCGACTATGGCAGTCTTGACTCCTGATCCCCCTAACGCTGGTTTGAAATAGAGCTAGATCTGCTCCAGATTCTTTCCTGTTATAGAGGTAAACTAACTGGACGATCATTGTTGGGATCCTCTTTCTGCCCCCTTTTGAAGATGGGGACAACGTCGCCCCTCCTCCAGTGGCTGGGACAACATGGGCGTCTACCAAGGTCCTTTCCAAGTCTGGGGTCCTATGTATTCCTGCAATGGCAGAAAGGACATGGCCTGGGTGTCCCTTGGGTGTCTCTCTGGAGTGGTGTGGAAGGTTGGGTTATTCTTCTGGGGAGACCCTTCAGCTCCATGGGAGGGGAAAAGGCTTGGCAGGGTCACCACTCTCTCAGCCTCAGATTGCAAACATTGCAGACTCATTTCCTTTGTGGGGAGAGGATCTGCTGCTGGGCTTGATTCTCCCAAGAGTACTCTCCCTCCTTTGCAAAATAAAGGCATGAAGAATAATCTGTAGGGAGGGCCTAGTAGGGCCCAGGTGTCCCACGTGACTCTCGCCCCCAATCAAAGCCCTTCCCTCCTTCCGCAAACTCCTCCTGACTTCCTCTTTCTCCTGGGAGGGACCCTCATCTGCCCAGCAACCGGTGACGTCGGCCCGGGTGCCTTGGATCCCCATTGGAGGGAGGCCTGCTGCCCCGCCCCTGCCTCCATTTCTGGCTTGTTTTCCCTGCCTAGTTTTAACACCTCAGGGCCGGAGTCGCAGCAGCTCCCCATCATCCTCGGCCCTGGGCCTGAGGAGGAGGAGGACGAGGAGTTCGGGGTGCAGTAGTAGCTCCGCCAGCTTCCCTTCCTTCCTCTTTGGGATTAAGTCAGTGTTGTTTGCAATCTCTGGATGGAGGGGTTTGCAAGCCCCCTTCCTCTCCCCTGCCTTGCCTTTCCCTGAGCAGCCTCTGCGCTTTGGAAGGAGACCGCCTTCCCCGGGACAGCCCTTGCCTTCCCTGCCCTCTCCCTGGGCTGCAATACCCCCTGGCACTGCCTTGGCCTGCGATGCTGGACCCTGCTTTCAGCATGCATTTCCCCTTCCATCCTTAGCATGCATTCCCTCTCAGTTTTCCTTGGCAATGCATTTCCCTTGGCATGCATTCCTTGCTTTTTGACAGGCATTTTCCATTCCATACAAAGTATCTAGGATTTATAGCTTGCATTTCCTTAAAATGCATTTCCCTTGGCAATGGCAGCCATTCTTTGCACTTATGGCATGCATTTCCCCCTCCCATTGCTTTAACATGCTAACTTTGATAGCATGTCTTTCCTTAACTCATATCCTTTTGAGTCCCTAAGTGTGGGGGAAAGGCGGGATATAATCATCATCATCATCATCATCTTAGTATGCATTGTTCTGGCACGCTTTTCCTACACCCAGGCTGCATTTCCCCTTCCATTCTTTGGATATTTATAGCATGCATTTCCCTTGGCATGCATTTTTCTTGCACTTTGGCAGCATTTTGCCTTCCCCTTCTTTGAGCTCAGCATTTAAAGCATTCAGCATTCCCCCTGCATTTCTTTAGGATGCATTTTTCTTGCATTTAAAGATGTCTTTTCTCTTGATTTTCTCCCCAGCATGCATGCAGGAAGGAAAAGAGAGAGGCAAAATTGGGTCCCCCCTGGTCCTGCAAAGCTGAGCCCCACTTTAATATATTATTATTGTTATTATATTATGATATTTAAGAGATTCCTTACATCCAACATTCCGGTTCCCTTATCGCGAAGGAAAATAGTTTCACAGCAATTACATGACATTCAGCGTTGACATTTCTTTTTCTTTACAGACGGAGTTCTCCTTACCTGGAATTCCGAAATCTGAATATTGATGGGTGGCTGAGAAGCATCACCTTGTTTTGCACAAAAGTATTTAAAACATTATGTCTACATTGCCTTCAGCTACAGTATAAAGGTATAAGACACATAAATGAATTTTGTGTTTAGATCTGGTCCCATCTCCAAGATAATGCTTCTTATGTAGATTGAATATTCCAAAATCCAAAGACTTCTGGTCCTGAGCATTTCAGATAATAATAAGGAGCCCCAAACGTTTTCTGTAAAACATAGCATTTATAATATTAATGCTTATTTAATTTATTATATAGTATGCTAAATTATACTATATAATCTAGCACGATAGTATAGTTAATAATAAGATAAATAATAAATAATAGAATTAATACATGTATTACGATATCATCAAAATACTCTAACATAGTCCTCCACTTTGTGGCTTGCTTTTGACGCTCTGCTTTGCGGTTGATTAATGTTTTCCTCCTAGGAAGCCAGGTCCTCCAGCACAATCTGCTGGAATTTGACCAATAGAGTTGCCTGGAGTTTCCAGACAAAACACTTCCAGCATTTGTAGGTCCTTCAGCTTGATTCTGCAGCTGGCAGATATTGACCCATATTGACCAAATATGGCAGATATGGACCATAAAGTTGCCTGGAGCCTGGAGATCCTAGAAAGGTCTTCTACTCAGTTTAAAAGAATAGTGTTGGCCACATTCACGGGGGTCCCTCACCCTAACCCCGGCGAATGTGGGGGACCACTGGGTATAGTATTAATAAATAATTTATATAGTATAATAATTAAAAAAATATTCCAAAGGCAAATACAAAAATTATTTTAGCATATTATACACCACACACACACACACACACAAATAATATGTCATTATATATAATCTTGTATCATTAATTAAGGGAGGCCAGTAACATAAATGGATGTAACAGTGGTGCCTCGGGTTACGAAATAATTCGTTCCGGGCACCGTTCGTAACCCGAAAAGCCTTCGTAAGCCGATTGCCATAGGCGATGGGGAAAAGCCGCGATTCCGTGCGAAAAAGCCGAAAAAAGCACCAAAAGTTTTTCGTAACCGAAAAAACATTCGTAACCCGGAACAATGTTTTCCTATGGGATTTTTCGTATCCCAAAATTTCGTAACCTGGGTATTTCGTATCCCGAGGTACCACTGTACAGAGAAGCAAGGAGGGAAAATCCCTATAAAAGTTATTTATTTGCTTATTAAAACGTTCTTGTCCTTTTTCTTGGGGCGGTGTAAGAGTTTCATATTAGAAACACAAATCCTATTTATTTATTAGATTTATATCCTGCCTTCCTCCGAAACAGGACCAAACAAACAAGATAAAAACAAGGAAAAGGGAAACCCAGGCTAACTAGGAGGGAATATTGTTCCCTGGCAGAGAATCTAACATCTCACAGAACTGCAGCTCCCAGGGTTTCATAGCATGGAGCCATGGCGGTCGAAGGTGTGTCAAAGTGGATTATTTCTGCAGTGCGGATGCAGCAAAGGGGACCTAGCAGCAGTTAAAACAGGTTTTTAAAAGATAAATCTTTTTTTTAAAAAAAATAAAAGCATAGAATTAAAAAGCACAGATTTAAAAGATAAAAGCATAGAAAGGTTAAAAAAAGCGATTTAAAAAATCAACAAAACACGTAACCGTTTTTTAAAAAACCTAATATTTAAATAAAAATTCGTTTTTTTAAAGAAAACTAAAATTTAAAAAAATTAATGTAAGCAATTAAAATAATTTTTGACAAGCAAAAACAAATCCGATGTCTAGCGCCGTTTATAGAAGCCACGGCTCCCTAAAAGTTAATTTTTTTAAAAATGAAAAGAATGAAGTGTCCATACTTTATACAAGCCATAGTTTTATATTTTAAAAACCCAAAACACATAAGAAAAGTAATTATTTTTTTAAAAATTACAAATGAAATCTAGTACTTTATACGAGCCACGATTCCCTTAAAAATTAAGTTTAAAAAAACCCAAAATATAAGGAAAGTTAAAAAAGTAATCTAAAAATGCCTCCAAAACAAATGAAACACTTTATACGCTTATAGTATCATGCACACATATTGTGGTTGTGACTTTGTGGATTTGATTACAGTATGGAGGGCGGTTTAATAGGTAGCATGACTCTATGGTCATCTGCCAGAACTGCGCCAGAGAGTCCTAGAGAGAACACCGCTCTAGGCATTTGTGAGTCCTCCAGGGCAATCTCTAGTCAGATATTGATCCATAGAGTGTGAGCTGGATGAACAAGATAGGCATCTCTTAGCATAAAAAGTAGTGTTGTTGTGTTTTTAATTTGCGTTTTATTCCCCACGTTCATGGGGACCCGGCACCCTCACCCCAGAGAATAGAGGGGTGGGCATGTGTGTGTCTGTCTGTCTCTGTACACTAGTCCCTCCACATTCACTGGGTGAGGGGCACAGGACCTGTGAATGTGGAAAAACAACAAATAACAAAAACGCTATGTTTTTACATGAGAGAGGCCTCTCTAGGAATCTCTAGGTCTCCAGGGCAACTTTGTGGGCAACGTCTGTAAGATCGCACAACTTCCACCAAAATCCAACAACAGCAACTTGCTTAAAAGCAGTGAAGTTTATTGAAATACAAGCAGATGTGACCAGACGAACTTTTCAGTGAAATCTAACAGCCAAGCCTCAAACCCTAAGTTAAAAGCACACAGCACCCACCCTTTTTTCCTGTAGCCAGTCCCCCAATTCCTCCCCTTGCTTCCCAGGCCAGCTAGGCCTGAGAAGCCAACCTGACCTTGGACAAGCTTCACAGAGGTCTCCAGCTAATTAAACAGTACATTCCAATCCTAGACCGCAATCATTCCCAAGCACCAGCTAGCTAGCATCCCCTTCCCCAAGTGAAGCAGGCAGAACTACAGCTAAAGCAATTACACAATAATATGAGCAGTAACTACAGTGAATGTGAATTGAAGTAATTGGCTTTGGAGTTCTGACACGTCTGACAGACACTGACCATAGAATGCACGTGGGGCTACAAATGCCTAGTGCAAGTGTTCTCCTAGGAATCTCTAGGCCCATCATGAGCAACTTGGTTAAAGTTGACCATAGAGTTGCACTGGAGGACCTGAGATTCCCCGACAGAACATATTAATTAAAACCGTGAATATCAAATCTGCAAAAGTCAAAGCCACAAATGAGGAGGGACGCGTGTGTACAGTGTGCCCTTCCGTACACGGGGGATCCGTTCCGGACCCCTCCCCCCACGAAGCGAACACTGCATGGCTCGAGCCCCATTGAAAACAATTGTGCTTGTGCATGCCAAAGCTGAAAGCCAACGTATAACAGGCACACATATGAAAAGCACACTGTATGTGTGTATAATAAATATAAAGGGGAGGTCTGGACCCATGCCCTATGAGGAACGACTGGACTGGGGATGTTTAGCCTGGAAGAAAGAAGGTTGGGTTGATATGATAGCCCTGTTTAAATATTGAAAGGATGTCATATTGAGGAGGGAGCAAGCTGTTTTCTGCTGCTCCAGAGAACAGGACCCGGAACAATGGATGCAAGCTACAGAAAGAGATTCCACCTGAACATTGAGGAGAACTTCCTGACAGTAAGGGCTGTTCGACAGTGGAATGCACTCCTCGGAGGGTGATAGAGTCCCTTCCTTGGAGGCTTTAAACAGAGGCTGGATGGGGATGGCCATCTGTCAGGGATGCTTTGATTTGGATTTCCTGCATGGCAGGGGGTTGGACTGGATGGCCCTGGTGGTCTCTTCCAACTCTACGATTCTATGATTCTATACAACCATTGAAAAGGAATCCTAAAAGGACATGTGTGTGTTTATGTGTTTATATATATGTAAAGTCGGCCCTCCACACTTGTGGAGTTGACTTTTGCAGATTTGATTGTTCATGGACTTGTTTACTGTACAGCACGCCCACGTCATATGCGGGCGCGCCTTATGCGGCTTGAGCATATGAGCTCAAGCCGCACCGCCATGCACGAGCCCCATTGTTTACAATGGGGCTTGAGCATAGGCGGAATTTGCCTTACGCAGAGGGATCCAGAACGGATCCCCGCGTAAGGCGAGGGCCCACAGTATATACTCATGTATAAGTCTAGAAATTTTAGTCAAAAATTTGACCCCAAAAACTTGGGTCGACTTATCCATGGGTCATTGTATATAAGTACATATATAGATGTATGCATATATATGTGTGTGTGCGTGTGTGTGTGTGTGTGTGTAAATACTGTACTTTAACTCTTATTTTTTAAAGAAAGGAACCACCCCATTCTCTGAGGAGAGTGGCAGAAGTCAAGAGCTTAGTATGTCCTGCCAATACCTAAAAGAAGCACTGGAACCCTCTCTATTCTCTCATCCATCCAGCCTTTATGGTGAACACAAACAGTTATGCCTGCCAAAATTTTGGATATTCTTTGACATCATTTCCCTTTGCTTCATTGTTACAGACCCCTAGGTTTTAGCTTGACTTATCCATGCATCAGATCAAAATCCATAATCTTGGCCCTAAAAACCTGCCCTCGACTTATAGTCGGGTATATATGGTAATACGTTCTCTCTAGGCATCAATCAGTCCTCCAGCGTGACTCTGTGGTCAACGTCCATCAAAAGTTGCACTGGAAGACCTAGTGATTCCTAGAGAGGTATTCTCTCGGGTAAAGAAATGTGTTTGGTTTTTTATTTGCAGTTTTTCCACTTTCACGGGGGTCCTGCACCCCTATCCATGCTGAATATGGAGGGCCCACTTTCTGTTTGTGTGTGTGTGTGTATAAATAATCCTAAAGTGATACACATACACACACATAAAACTATTGGAAAGAAATCCTATTACAAGAGATCTATATGTATTTCTTTTCAGTGGCTGAATATTTGTATATATTCCCTTCCTATGTCAGTATATTTCACATGCACATAATATACAGTCATTGGAAAGGAATCCTATTACAAGACCAGTACCTCCCAGTGTTAACAGAATTTCCCGACTGTAAATGAGGTCTTCTCTTTTGCAGAGTGTCAGAGCGTTACAGATCTCTGCTGGGACCTTGTCAAGAAAGAAAGTGGCGACGGGAAAGTGGAGGTCTCCGACTCCCATTGTGCCTCCAAGGATGAAGACGGAGAGGGAACCATCCGGGTCTCGGGGAGTGAGAAGGGGCTCTGACCCTGTAGAGGCTCCAAGCAATGAGGACTTTTGGGGGAAGTCGGTCCGGGAAGTCATGGAGGGAAGCCATAGCCGGTGGGCCGACCAAGCCCGCAGCTTCCGGACGTTTTGCTATCAGGAGTCTGGGGGACCCCGAGAAGTTTGCAGCCGGATCCGCGGCCTCTGCCTCGATTGGCTGAAGCCAGAGAAACACACCAAGGCTCAGATCGTGGACTTGGTGATCCTGGAGCAGTTCCTCAAAGTGCTGCCCCCCGAGATGGAGGGCTGGGTCAGGGGCCGGGAGCCGGAAAGCAGCATTCAAGCGGTTGCGCTGGCCGAACGCTTTCTCCTTGACCAGGCCGAAGGAATCCAGGTGAGTGTTAACCTTCCAGGAGCGCCACTAGAGGAGTGCAGGGAGTGTGGACCACAGTGGGTAGGATCATAGTTGGAAGAGACCCCAACTCTGCTGGATGGCCATGCATCCCTGGCCGATGGCATTGTTTTCTGGAGGAATGTCCTGACAGTAAGGGCTGTCCAACAGTGGAACAAACTCCCTCAATGGAGATTGTGGTGTAGTCTCCTTCCTTGGAGGTCTTTAAGATGAGGCTGGATTGGCATCTGTTGGGGATGCTGCAATTGAGAGTTCCTGCATGGCAGAATGTGGTTAGGCTGGATGACCGTTGGGGCTTCTTCCAACTCTATGATTCTGCAACACTCCTGAAAGATGTCCATCCGACATCAGCTTAAAGGCCTCCAAAGAAGTGGATAATCCATCACCCTTCGAGGTAATTCATATTCCATTGTCAGATAGATCTTACAATGGAGAAGATCTTCCTGACGTTTAGTTGGAATCTCTGTCTTTGTAAGTGGTTGGTCTTCTTGAGTCTGGAGCTTCATCGTATCATGGAATATTATTATTATTATTATTATTATTATTATTATTATTATTATTATTATTATTATTTGTATAGTCCCATAGGCTTTACTAACTCTTAGAATTAGGAGGGACCCCAAGGGTCATCTAGTGAAGCCCCCTCCCAGGCAATGTTACACAGCTTTAAACCACTCTGAGAGATGTCTATTCCAGGCTCTCATTAAAGTCCTCCAAAGATGAAGTGCCCACCACCGTCCAAAGATATCCCTTCCACTGTCTAATGGCTCTCACATTAAAGACGTTCTTCCTTATGTTTAGTTGGGGTTAGTTTTGCAGGATCCTAGCAAAAGTGAAAAGAATGCAGAGAGCATCTCTCTAGGAATCTCAGGGTCTTCCAGCACAACTCTACG
This sequence comes from Sceloporus undulatus, assembly GCF_019175285.1. Classification (NCBI taxonomy): domain Eukaryota; kingdom Metazoa; phylum Chordata; class Lepidosauria; order Squamata; family Phrynosomatidae; genus Sceloporus; species Sceloporus undulatus. Next base: position 1,186,042 of record NC_056523.1, read on the forward strand.
GTCAATATTGGCTGGATGCTAACCATAGAATCGTACTGGACACCCTACAAATGGCTAGAGACGTCTTCTCTCTAGGAATCTGTAGGTCCTCTGGTGCAATTTCTGACCGATGTTGACCATTGATTCTCACTAATTATCAATTAGCTGGCTAATTATTCCTCTGTATAGGTCCAGAAAGAGTTACCTGAAATGGCCACTAAGCTCCCAGAGATGAGGAAGGATCCATCCAATGCCAGACGGAAGATTGTGCCGACAAAGGACCAAAGCACTACAACTCGAGGTAGGGATTTGCGCAGCTTCCTATACAGCCAGCCTCTTTTATTCCCAAAATCCTGCCCGATGGTTTGCGCAAAGGAGTTGTGTGGTGGCAGTGACCGTACAATTCCATTGTTGCGACAGCTCCATTGTATGTCTGTCCGTCGCCGGTAATAATCCACAGTGCTGATTATGATCTATAAAGCCCTGTGCAGCTCAGATATGGCATCACATATTTCCCTGAATGAGTCCGTCCAGAACGCGAGAGACGGTTGGTGGGTTACTTTTATTCTAATTTGGATGATCTTTCCGTTCCTTTTAATTGTGAGCCACCTTGAGACCTAGTTTGGTGGGAAATACTTTGCAGGGTATACTTAAAAGGTTGTTGGTGGTGGTGATATTACTACTAATATTTTATTTTATTTATCTGATTTATATCACACCTTTCTTCCAAAATGGGATCCGAGACGGCTTACTCTAAAAAGGATAAAACTAAAATATTAATTGCAAAAGCTGAAAAAATAAACAATACTCATGTTAAAACAAATGTTAATAATAATAAAAATAATATCTATTACTGTCATTATTATTATGTAGAGAGATTTTGCAGCACCTTTGAGACTAACTGAAAGAAGGAAGTTGGCAGCATGAGCTTTCATAGGCTTCAGTTTACTTACTCAAAAATCTACGAAACGTACAAGATCTCTCTCCCTACTGATTGTACAGACTAAGATGGCTATATCTTTGAATTACTATTATTACTATAATTATTAAATAGTTTTAATAATTTAAAAATTATTTAAAATATTTTTTAAATAGTTTAATAATAATAATACCTTCTACTATTCTTACTGTTTAATTGTTGATCTTTTTACTTTTGAAATAGTTTAATAATACTAATAACCATATCTATTACTAGTATTATTACTATTACTGCTTAATATGTTGACTTTTAACTTTTGAAATAATAATAATAGAGTTGGCCCTCCACATTTGCAGCTTTGATTTTTGTGGATTTAATTATTTGCAGTTTTGATTAATATGTTCTCGCTAGGAATCTCTAGGTCCTTCAGCGCACCTCAGCCGTACATGGACCATAGAGTTGTGCTGGAGCACCGAGAAGATCCTAGAGAAAACACTAGGCATTTGCATTGCCCCAACCCAATTCTGTGATCAATGTCTGGGAGATGTTGACCATAGAGTTGCACTGGAGAACCTGGAAATTCCTTAGGTTTAAAAAATACAGTGCACCTGCATCATACGCGGGTGCACCTTATGTGGCTTCCAGCATATGCTGGAAAAAGTGGCACTGCACACCAGGAAAAATAATGGGGCACATGCCCATGGCATGCACACAGTGCGCTGCCACACACAAGAGCCTCATTGTCTTTAATGGGCCTTGAGCATACGTAGAATTTCCCTTATGTGGGGTGTCCAGACCGGATCCCCGCGTAAGGGAAGGGACCACTGTTGTGCTTTTTTATGTGTGGTTTATCCCACATTCATGGGGGTCCTTCACCCATAACCCCAGCAAATGTGGAGGGACCACTGTCTTTCAGAAGTAATCAACACATTAAACAGTAATAGTTATAATAATAGTAATAGATATTACTCTCATCCCGAGATGGGAATCACTGTCGACTTATGCTCATAAATTTTTCACAGGGTTTTCTTAAGCAAGGGATCCTCAGAGTTGGTTTTGCCATTGTGTTCCTCTGAAACAGAGCCTCCAGGACCCAGTATTCCTCGAAAATCCTTCAAATAATTGAAAATGGATCTCTTGTCATCTTTTCATTTTGTCTTCTCCAGGTTCCAGAGGGAATCTGTGTTTATTATATGTCTCCATGTTGCCTCTTGATTTAGAGTATATTTCCTACGGTTTTCTTAGGCAAGGGATCCCTCAGAGGTGGTTTTGCAAATTCCTCTGAAATAGCCCCCAGTGCCCAGTATTAATTGGTGGTCTCCCATCCAAGGACTATGGGATGGACCCTGCTTAGCTTCCAAGATGGGATGGCATCCAGTGCATCCTATGGTGACCCCATGAATTGCATGGAGTTTTCTTTGGCAAGAAATCCTCAGAAGTGGTTTTGCCAGTTCCTTCCTTAGAAACAGAACCTCCAGCAACCAGTATTCATTGGTGGTCTTCCATTCAAGTACTAACCAGGCCAGACCCTGCTTAGCTTCCAGTATGAGGTGGGATCTGGTGCCTCTTATGGCGACCCCATGGATTTCAAAGGGTTTTCTTAGGCAAGGAGTCCTCAGAGGTGGTTCTGCCAATTGTTCTGAAATAGAGCCTCCAGGGCATTCGTTGGTGGTCTCCCATCCAAGTACTCCAGGGCTGACCTTGCTTAGCTTCCAAGATGAGATGGGATCTGGTGCATCTTAGGGTGATTCCACGGATTTTGTAGGATTTTCTTAGGTAGGTAGTCCTCAGAGGCGGTTTTGCCATTTACCTTCCTCTGAAATGTAACCAAGAGACACTGGTGTTCCTTGAAACACCTTCAGATAATTGATGATGGATCTCTTGTAACCTGTCCATCTTGCCATCTCCAAGTTCCAGAAGGCATGTGTGTTTATGGACCCTCAAGTCATCTGTCAACTTATGGGGACCCCATGAATGTCACAGTTTTCTTAGGCAAGGAATCCTCAGAGTTAGTTTTGTCAGTTCCTAGGGGCCCCCAAAATGGCCCTGAGGGCCACATGTCCACCCCTTATGTAGGAGGAGACTTGACTTTAGTCAAGAAATGAGAACATTTAGAGGGGATGATGGACTTTCCCACCTTCTTTATTCTTCTCCCAGGAGATGCGATGCAAGTCGGAGAGAGCAAAATAGTCATGGAGGTCCCTTCTCAGCTGCCTTTTCTTTGTGGTGGAATCAATGCTTTGAATGTCAAGATTGAGCAGGTAAAGAGGCAAAATGTGTTGTTGTTGTTGTTGTTGTTACTATTATTATATTTACAGTTGTCCCTCCACATTTGCTGGGATTAGGGGCACAGCACCCCCGTGGATGTAGAAAAACTGCAAATAACAAAAACACTTAAGAGAGAACACCTCTCTAGGAACCTGCCAGATATTGACCTTAGAATTGCACTGGAGGAGCTGCAAATGTCTAGCAGAGTGTTTTCTAGGAATCACTTCAATGCAACTTTGGGTTAAAGTTGACCATAGAGTTGCACTGGAGGACCTAGATATTCCTAGAGAGAACATATTAATAAAATCCATGAATAATCAAATCCGCAAAAGTCAAAGTTACAAATGTGGAGGGATGAGTGCATTTATATCCCACTTTCCCCCCAAATTGGGACTGAAACCAACATAGATAAATGGTAGAAGACCAAATGCAAATCTTCTCTGTCCTGATGTGCTTTGGTCTGAGTGGTTGCGTCACAAAGGGGGTGCGGGGAATTCAGTCTGCACTGGGTGACGCTATAGGAATCTCCAGGTCTTCCAGTACAGCTCTATGGTCAAGGTCTGGCAGAGGCTGATCATGGATTCACACTGGAGGATCTACCAATGCCTAGATAAGTGTTCTCTCTAGGAATTTCTAGGTCCTTCAGTATGGCTTCATGGTGAAGCTTTGGCAGTGTTGAGCTGTAGGGGCTAGAGATTCCTAGAGGGAATATAGTCATCAAACTGGTGAATAATCAAATCTGCAAAATTCGAAGCCACAAATGTGGAGGGAAGACTGTGCCTGCAAGACTAAAACTCTATGCCACTTTCCTTTGTTTTAAAAAAGCAATATATGTATTTTCAACACAGAATAGAAAACATGATAAAAGTTAACAATCATTCACCGTCTTCACATCTGATACTTTTGTTCCACTTCAACTGTAACTTCCTCTCAAGGCTTGCTAATTTCTATATTATAAATGTCTTATATCCTCTCTTCATAGTCATTTCTACCATATATGTACTGAATTTATTTTAAAAGATACAGCGGGTCCTTGGTATCCTTTGATTCCAGGATACCCAAATCCATGGATGCACAAGTCTGATTAAATGTAATAGCACAGTATAATGGTGTCCCTTATACAAAATGGCAAAATCAAGATTTGCATTTGTATTTTAAAATAGAATTTTCAAGAAGTGGATGGTGGAATCAGCGGATAAGGAATGTGTGGATATGGAGGGATGACTTATTTCAGTATTCCTTTGCAACTCAGTGGTCAACATCTGCCAGAAGTTGACCATAGAGTGGGACTGGAATACCTAAATATGCCTAGAGACGTATTTTATCTAGGAATCTATCAGACATTGACCAGAGAATAGCACTGGATTACCTACTAATGCCTAGGGAAATGTTTTCTTTCCAAATCTCTAGGTCCTCCAGTGTGACTCTATGGTCAGCCTCAGGCAGAGTTGGACTAGAGCTCCTAGAGAGCACTTACTAATCAAATCAGTAAATAATCACATCTGAAAAAGTCATAGGCCGCCTATGGGGAGGGCTGACTGTATTTCCAGTTATGAAATCCTGCCGTTCTCCACATCTATTACATATATAGCTCATTACCTTCAAGTTATGCTAATTTATATTTGAACATTTTAATGCGCATGTGCTCCTGCATAGCAGGAGAACATGCAAATGAGGCACTCAAAGAGGGAAGGGAAGGGCAGGGAGAATCATAAGAGTTGGAAGAGACCACAAGGGCCATCTTGCCATGCAGGAACTCATAGTCCAAGCACCCCTGACAGATGGCAGCTGAACCTCTTGTGGGACTGTGGGATACAGTCACCTCTCCACATTTGTGGCTTGTGGATCTGATTATTCATGGATTTGATTCATATGTTCTCTCAAGGAATCTCTAGGGTCTCATGTGCAACTCTGCCAGAGTTTGACCATAAAGTCACACTGGAGGACCTAGAGATTTCTGCACAAAGTATTTCCGTAGGCATTTGTAGGTCCTCCGGTGCTATTCTGTTGTCAACATTTGGCAGACATTAACCATACACACACAGGTGGGGAGGCAGAGCTTCATTTGGGAGGCTGGGGGATGACACCATGAGTTACCACACTGAGTGACTCCAGCCCTATTGACCCCACTGGGTCCAAGATGTGACCTAAAACGCTTTGCATGCCTTCAAGGAAGCTGGTGAACCTTCAGAAGAACATCCATCCAAACCACCCTTTCTTGTCCTTCTGATTCTTACATTTCCACTGAGCAGAAACCTGTCTTCTGTCTCCTTTTCAGAATCCAGTGACTGCTAAGACTGAGCCTCCTGCCGAGGAGGAATATATCCCCCCGGGTCCAGGAGAGCCCACGCTGCAGATGGAGGTCGTGGAGGAGAGTTATGAGAATGGAGGTGCTCCAGGTAAAGGTGTTCCTTGGACTGGGAAGTGCTGAAAAAGCAGGAGAGCTGCTGTCCTTTGTTGGTCTCTGTGGATTTTAGGATTGCCACGGAGGGTGACGAATACTGTTCTGTGTTCCAGATGCTCTCTTACACCAAACATGGAATTGGAAGGAGTAGTCCTTGGAGCACACAAACCCATAGATAGAAACCCTTTACAATTAAACCTGTCTTTTTAGCTCTTCCCTGCAACTTGCTCCTATGGCATTCCCATTTGCAAGATTTGGGTATCCCTTCTTTGGCTGCATCCACAACTGTAGAAATAATCCTGTTTAATGGGCTATGGGGTTCAGTGCTGTGAAAGTGTAGGAACTGTAGTTTGTGGTGGCACCAGAGCTCTCTTAACAAAAAAGGTTAAATGTCAAAACTACAGTTCCCAGAATTCCAGAGCAGTAAGCCTTGGCAGTTAAAGTGGAGACATTTTTATTTAGGCAGGCCTTTTATTTAGGCAGACCTTTGCATTTTAATTATGGAGGTGTATTGTGCGTGTAAAGTGGTATGCTTTGTGTGTAGATATATCCAGGTTGAGTCTTTATCCAAAATTCCCAAACAGAAAGTATTCCAAAATCTAAAATTGTCCAAATGGGTGGCTGAGAGAGTGACTCCTTTGCTTTCTGATGGCTCAGTGTACACAGTTTGTTTCATGCACAAAATTATTAAACAATATTGTGTATTGTAAAATAATCTTCAGGTTGTGTTGATGAGATATATACAAAATTTAAATGAATTTCATGTTTAGACTTGGCTTCCATCTCCAAGATTATGTATATGCAAATATTATGTATATGCAAATATTCCAAAATCCATTTTGAATAAGGGAGATAAACCTGTATATAAATATATTAATCCTTTATTGGAATTATGGCGTGCATCTATACTGTACAAATAATATACAATCCGTCCTCGCCTTATGCGGGGGATCCGTTCCGGATCCCTCCGCGTAAGGCGAATTCCGCCTATGCTTGAGCCCCATTGGAAACAATGGGGCTCGGGCGCGGCGGCGCGGGCACGCGCACCCATTCAATTGAATGGGACGCGCCGCCCCGCGCACGCCCCATGGCTTGAGCGCGTATGCTCAAGGCCGCGTATGGCGCACCTGCGTATGGCGCGGGCACACTGTAGTTTAACACTACTTTAAGTACTGTAACTCCACTGTATGGAATCTTGGGATTTATAGTTTTGCAAGGCCCTTAGGTGTCTTTGCCAATGAGTGGTGGTGCCACAATAAACTATAAATCTGTAGGATAGAGCCATAGCAGTTAAAGTGCAAAGTGCATTATTTGTACAGTGTAGGGCTGCATCTGCATGGCAGAAACAATGCAGTTTGATACCACTTTACTGCCATGGCTCCATGCTATGGAATCCTGGGGTCTGTAGTTTGTTATAGCACCAGAGCACGCTGACAGAAAACTACAAAACTACAAATCCCAGAATTCCATAGTATTGAGCCAGAGCAGTTAAAGTTAGGTCAAAGTAGGACACTTAGGGCAAAAAATAAAAATAAAAATAAAAAATAAAGATGAAATGCATAGATATGGGATGGTGGACGCCTGGCTTGACAACAGTACATGTGAAAAAGAATTAGGAGTCCTATAGTAGATCACAGGGTGAACATAAGTCAACAGTGCGATGCGGCAGCTAAGAAGGCCAATGCAATTTTAGGCTGCATCAATTAAAGTATAGTGTCTAGATCAAGGGAAGTCATAGTGCCACTATATTGTGCTTTGGTCAGGTCTCACCTGGAATACTGTGTCCAGTTCTGGGCACCACAATTCAAAAAGGACATTGAGAAACTGGAGCGTGTCCAAAGGAGGGCGACTAAAATGGTGAAGGGCCTGGAAACCTTAAAGCCTTATGAGGAGCAACTTCGGGAGCTGGGAATGTTTAACCTGGAGGAGAGAAGGTTAAGAAGCGATATGATAGCCCTGTTTAAATATTTGAAGTAATGTCATATTGAAGAGGGAGCAAGCTTGTTTTCTGCTGCTCCAGAGACTAGAATATGGAATGCAATGGATGCAAGCTGCAAGAAATGAGATTCCAGCTCAACATTAGGAGGAACTTCCTGACAGCAAGGGCTGTTCGACAGTGGAACACACTCCCTCAATGGAAAGTGTGGACTCTCCTTCCTTGGAGGTCTTTAAACAGAGGCTGAATGGCCATCTGTCGGGGATGCTGCAACTAAGAGTTCCTGCATGGCAGAATGGGTTTAGACTGGATGACCCTTGGTGTTTCTTCCAACTCTATGATTCTTTGATTGTATGAAATTGCATTATTTCTGCAGTGTAAATGCCAGCCTAGATTCACCATTTAATATGTTTTTAGTTGTCTTAAATCATGTTTTTAATGATACTGAGATTTAATTTCTCTTTTTAGCTTTTGCAAATCAGTGTCTGTGCTGGAATGTTTAAAGTTATTGTAAGTAGCTTTGAATCCCATTCTGGGATATAAATCCAATAAATGAATTAGGTAACCTGTTCTCTGAATCACTGAATGATTGTTATAGTGGGATTTCTCATCGTGACTTCTCTATTTTCCTCCTCCTTTTCAAAGAACCTCCAGGTCCCAACACTGACCTTGTGGCTAAGCAGGAGAAAAGGGACGATGGGTGTGACGGGAGCTGTAAAGAGGACAAGAGATCATCAGGTACGGAGACTTGGATATAGTGGCAACCTTTGTTTGGGTTTATCAGGGCACCAGTAGACACCACCCTCCTATTTCATGTGAACGGATTCTCTCTCTTTCCTCCTGCCAGAGCTGAATGTAAACCCCTTGAGACAATCTTTAATCTAAAGGACTCACTGCCACCAATTTATGACCCCTTAGCAATTCATTGGGACATTACTGGGGAATATCTCTGGTACTTCATTTTCCAACCGTAGGGAAGAACCGAGCCAAGCTAAGGCCCATGAAAAAGGAGTGCAAGAGATGCAGAGAACCTTAAAGAAAAACGTTATTCCAAGTGAAGGAGGAACTTCCATGACAGTAAGGGCTGTTTGACAGTGGAACACACTCATTCCTTTGCATGTAGTGGAGTCTCCTTCCTTAGAGGTCTTTAAACAGAGGCTGGATGGCCATCTGTCAGTGAGGATGCTTTGATTGAGAGTTCCTGCATGGCAGGGGTTGGACTAGATGCCCCTTGGGGTCTCTTCCAACTCTATGATTCTATGAAGGAATATAGCAAAATAATGTCATAGGGCCCAAACAGATGGGTCCAATGAAGCAGCTTCTGGACACTTTGGAGATGTGCTGGAAGTTAACCATAGGGTTGTGCTGGAGGACTTAGCGATTACTAAGGAAAACACTTCTCTAGGCATTTGTAGGACCTCCAGCACAACTCTGTGGTCAACTTCTGATAGGTGTTGACCATAGAGAACCTGTGCTGGAGAACCTACAGATTCCTAGAGAGGTGTTTTCTCAGGTTAAAAACTTAGTGTAGGGGCCCTGTGGCCCTAATCTCAGCGAATGTGGAGGGCCCACTGTATGTATGATTTTCCACTTATTTCTGCTTAATTGTTAGTCAAAATGACAATTCATTGGATTAATTTCCCCACTTTGAAGACCCACTGTTCCCTAACTGGGCTCCTCTTTTGATTCCTTCAGGTGTTTGCAAGGAGACAAATAAAATGCATGAAAAACCGAAAAACCCTACTGAGGAAAATCAGAATTGGGACTCCAGTGTCACCTTCATTTCTCCCGAAGGGACTTACCTGCCGGAAATTCCATCACTCAGAGATGATCCCGAAGGCAATAAGACACTCATTTCCAGTATGAGAAACCAGTCGAGCCTTTCAGAGTATGAAAGGAATTTCATTGAGCAGCTCCGCATTAGAAACGAGGGGAAGATCCACCCAGCGGAGAAGAAGCACCAGTGTGCCGACTGTGGGAAGACATTCAAGTTCAACGCAAAGCTGAAGTTGCACCAGCGAATCCACACCGGGGAGAAGCCCCACCAGTGCTCTGAGTGCGGCAGGTGCTTCAGTTACAGCGCAAACCTCAGAACGCACTTAAGAACCCACACCGGGGAGAAACCCTACCAGTGTCCTGAGTGTGGACGGTGCTTCGGTCACAGCGGGAACTATAAAATGCACCGAAAAACACACGAAGTGGCAAAAAGCCATGGAGCACAGGAAGCGATTCCATCACAGATTGGACCTCAACTCACGTCAGAGGATTCACACAACGGAGAAGCTGTGTAAGAGCTAAATGGCTCTACGCCGTAGAAATAATGCAGATTGGTGCTACTTTTAAGTGCTGTAGTTCCATCCTATGTGGAATCCTGTGTTATACAATCTTTAGCCTTCTCTGTCAGAAGAGTGCTGGAGCCTCACAAAAACACAGATCCCAGGATTCTGTAGGATGGGGCTGTGGCAGTTAAACTGGTGTCAAACAGCATTACTTCTGCAGTATAGCTGCACCCTAAATTAGACCCTCTGAAGCAGTAGAGTAAGTGTCGACTTGTCATTCACCAGTAGAGTCAATGGGTCTACTCTAGTTAGGAATAACCTTTCCTGAAGACTTTTAAGTCCCAGATAGGAATTGCATGACCTCCCAGAGGAACGGAATATCCCAGGTGTCTAATAGGGTGCATCCACACTGTAGAAATAATGCAGTTTGACACCACTTTTATGTGCTGTATCTCCATCCTATGGAATCCTGGGATTTGTGGTTTAGCAAGGTCTTCAGCCTTCTCTGCCAAGGAGTGCTGGTGCCTCACCAAACTACCAAGTCCCAGGATCCTGTAGAATGAAGCCACTGCAATTAAAATGGTGCCAAACTGCTTTATTTCTACAGTGTAGATGCACCTGGGAATTGAAGTTCAGTAACATCCCAAGGGCCGTACAGTTTTAACCCCTTAAGGGTTATGGACAAATTGGGCGTATAAGCATGAACTGTATTTGACACCCCAAAAAAAAACCCGGACATAGGGAAAACCAATAAATGCAAGGCTGGATCAAATTTGGCTCTCCAGGCCATTCTGTCTAAGGGGCCACCGGAGAAGGACCTGCCCTGAAGCTCTTCCCCTCCAGAAGCTCCTCAGAATGAAGAGAGGTGGAAAGCGATCCAGACATGGAAGATCTTTCCATTTTGGTCCTTTGAGCAAAACGGCGATGCACAGCCAGGATTCAAATCACCAGCGAAGCTGAGTTCACCCCTCCTTCGTCTTCCTTGTAGACCAAGCTTTGGTCCTAAATAGTGACCTTCAGCTGCACGAAAGAGGAACCTCTCGATTTCTGGCGCATGAGATGATTTGTAAATGCCACTCAACCCTCAAACGCAAGAATTTGGCCTTGGAAATAATGTTTGGGCTGCAGCTCTTAGCGTTCCTCCCTTTTGGCTCCCTAGGCAGGGCTGATAAGAGATGCAGTCCAAGAACACCTAGAAGGCCACAAAAGGCAGATTTTGCAAAACCAAGGGCACAGAAGTAAAACAGTTTGACACCACTTTAACTGTGATGACTCTGATCTGACAGTATCCTATGGGATTTATAGTTCGGCAAGACAGGAGAGCTCACTGATGGACAAGACTGAATACCTTGCCAAACTACAGGATTCTGTAGGATAAGAGTGGTGGCAGTTAACGTGGCGTCAAACTGTTTCAGTTCTGCAGTGTGGCTATACCCCGAGAGAAAATGGGTTTGTAACCTTGGACCGACTCGCCATACGATCGATAAAGAATCTACATGGGGAGAACTCAGCAGTGTATCAAGAGCAAATGGGTGTGTAACTTTGGACCAACTTGTATTAATGGCCCACAAAGAGTCTACATGGGAAGGAATTGTGCAATGTGTTCACACACCCCAACAGAAAACGGGTTTGTAACTTTGAACCAACTTGCCTTAATGATCAACCAAGAATCTTACCCAGGGAGGAATTCTGCAGTCTGTCCACACCCCACGAGGAAACAGTTGCGTAACTGTGGAGCAACTTACCTTAATAAAGAATAATTAATCCTGCTAATTCCAATGGCACAACTGAGCTCTTGACGCCAAACAATCAGAGGTTGGAATTGTGTGATTTGTGGGTCACATTTTATACCCCCCCCCTCCCATCCCTTCCCTCCTTCCATGGCCAAAAAGCATAGCCATGATTCGGTTCCCGTTTTTAGGGCAACATTTTTAATAGTTTCTCAAGAACTGGATTTGGGTCCCTGGTGATGAACTAAAGCTGAGTCCTGCTGCACAGGCAACATAATTTTTGTTAAATTGAGAATGTTCCTTTTTATAAAAAAATTGCTTCATGTTGTCAGATTTGTCAAGTTGTGTTTGATTAAAGTGGGCAATCTTGTCTACTCCTTTGTCTACTCTTCCTTGAGAAGCCCTCAAACAAAAAGCCCTGCAACAATATGGGATTTCACCTTTAAATGCCTGAGAAACTGTTCCTTTGGACGTTACCTTCCAGAACAAGCAAAAAGAGGAATCTTGTTTATTTAAAGACTGGGAAAGATCAAATAATCTTATTCTGAGCAGGTGATATCCAGCCGTACTTCGACTTGAGACCAGGGTTCAAATCCTTTCTCGGTCATGGAAACCCACCTTGGCCACGTTACACTCAGCCTCTGTGGAAGGCAGTAGCAAACCCCTTCCATACAAATCTTGCCAAGAAAACCCTATGATAAGTTTGTCTTGAGCTCTGAACTCTCCTCTCAATTTAGTCTGTGCTTACATACGCCTCAGACTAACCAACCCCAATCATTTATTGTGGGGATAACTATAGGTATATTGAGTTGTTAGTGTGTCTTATCGTGGTTTCCCACTTAAGAGGACCTTCAAGTGAACCTATCACAGTTTTCTGGGGCTGAAAGCGTGACTCAGCCGGGATCAGCCAGTGGGTTTCCATGGCCATGCAGGGAATCTGAACCCTGTTTTCCATTGCTTAAGCTACTACACCATCTGTATAGTGATGAAACAGCAAATTGAGGGGAGAGTAGGATCTAAATGTTAATGGCAAGAATCCTACCAGGTCAGCCATGACACCCGCTGGGCAACCTTGGGCATGTTGCTTGCTCTCGACCTCAGGAGTAAGCAATGGCAAATCTCACCTAAGCATCTCTTGCCAAGAAAACCCCATAATACATTCACTATATGTTAGAAATAACTTGGAGGCACACAACAACAACAATCTGGGTAATGATGGGGGTGGGGTGATGGCCCATGAGTGGCTCTTCAGCTGCATCCAGAATCTCTCCCCTGCAGCTGTCAGGTCTTGAGGGGCTGCTACATCTTCCCAGAGGGATAAGTATGTGGCTGGTCTGGGCTGTAAGGGGAACCACAATGAGGGCCCACTTCATCTGGGATAAGCAGTACCTGCACAGCCCAGACTAGCCATTTATTTCTCCACAAGTTACCTTTCCACTCCCCCCCCCCCTTAGAATCATAACAGTTGGAAGAGACTCCAAGGGCCATCTAGTCCAAACCCCCCAATTCTGCCATACAGGAACTCTCAATCAAAGCATCCCCGACAGATGGCCATCCTCTGTTTAAAGACCTCTAAGGAAGGAGACTCCACTACACTCAGGTCCTCCTAATGTTGAGCTGGAATCTCTTTTCCTGCAGTTTGCATCCATTGCTCTGGGTCCTGTTCTCTACAGCAGCAGAAAACAAGCTTGCTCTCTCCTTGATATGACATCCCTTCACATATTTAAACAGGGCTATCCTATCACCTCTAAACCATTGAGGATGGAGCAGTGGAACACATTCCCTCGATCGAAAATTGTGGAGTCTCCTACCTTGGAGATCTTTAAACAGAGGCTGGAGGGCCCTCTGTCGAGGATGCTTTGATTGAGAGTTCCTGTATGGCAGAAGGGGATAGACTGGGCGGCCCTTGTGGTCTCTTCAAACTCTAGGATTCTATGATTCTAAGTGTGCAAATGCATTCCTAGACCTCTCAGCAGCTTTCAATACCGTTGACCATGGAATCCTTCTGGGCCCTCGGATGGGATTTGGGGATACTGTTTTACAGTGGCTCCATTCCTTCCTGGAGGGATGAATTCAAGAGGTGGTGCCAAGGGACTCCTGTTCAAACCCCTGTGGAGTCCCTCAGGGTTCTGTGTTAGAATCATAGAATTGAAAGAGATCCCAAAGACCATCCAGTCCAACCCCCTGCCATGCAGGAACTCACAATCGCAGCATCCCCAACACATGGCCATCCAGCCTCTGCTTAAAGAATTCCAAAGGAGACTCCATTACACTTGGAGGGAGTGTGTTCCACTGTCAAACAGCTCCCTTTGCTATTTAACATATACATGAAACCGCTGGGAGAGGTCATCTGGAGTTTTGGGGTGCGGTGTCATCAATATGCGGATGATGCTCACCTCTACTACCCCTTTCCACTTCAATCCAAGGAAGCTGTCCTGGTCCTAAACCAGCTTCTGTCATCATTCCATTCTTGGGTAAGGTTATGGAGCAAGTGGTGGCCTCCCAGCTCCAGGGGTTTCTGGATGATTTTCTAGATCCATTTCAATCTGGCTTCAGACCTGGCTATGGAACAGAGACAGCCTTGACTGCCTTGGTGGATGACCTACGCAGGGAACTGGACAGCGGCAGTGTGTCCCTGTTGGTTCTCCTGGACTTCTCAGCGGCTTTCGATACCATTGATCATGGTATCCTTTTGGACCGCCTTTCTGGGATGGGGCTTGGAGGTACTGTTCTACAGTGGCTCCATTCCTTCCTGGAGGAACGAACCCAGAAGGTGGTGCTGGGGGATTCCGGTTTGACCCCCTGGCCATTGACCTGTGGGGTCCCTCAGGGTCCTGTGTTGTCCCCTATGCTGTTTAACATATACATGAAACTGCTGGAAGTGAGTGTCTAGATTTTTGGGGTGCGGTGTCATCAATATGCAGATGACACTCAACTCTACTACCTTTTCCCACCTCAATCCAAGGAAGCTGTCCTGGTTCTAAACCAGTGTCTGTCTTCAGTAATGGACTGGATGAGGGCAAACAAGTTGAAACTTAATAAAAACAAGACAGAGGTGCTCCTGGTCAGTCGGAAGGCAGATCAGGGAATAGGGATCCAGCCTGTGTTAGATGGGATCACACTCTTGGGACTCAGGTTCGCAGTTTGGGGGTACTCTTGGGACTCAGCTTTCAACCTGGAGGCCCAGGTCTCTGATGTGACCAGGAGTGCTTTTGCACATTTAAAACTTGTGTGCCAGCTGTGCATGTGAAGCCAAATCTGACCATGGTGGTACATGGCTTGGTTACATCCCGTTTGGACTACTGTGATGCGCTCTACATGGGCTGCCTTTGAAGAGTGTTCAGAAACCTCAGCTGCTCCAAAGAGCTGCAGCCAGGCTGCTAACTGGGGCAGGTTACAAAGATCCCACAAGGCCACCGTTGAAACAGCTCCACTGACGGCCAGTCTGTTTCCAGACACAAAGTGCTGGTGATGACCAGTATGGCTCAGGTCCAGGCTATTTGGCAGATTGTATCTCCCCAGATGGACTGGCCTGGACTCTGAGATGCCCAGGAGAGACCCTTCCCTCTGTCCCAACACCATCACAAGGACGGTTGATGGGAACGCGAGAGAAGAGGGCCTTTTCCACAGCTGCTGCCCCTGGATGCTGGGACTCCCCTCTTTGGTGGCCTTCCACTGACAGGCTAAGATCTACCTCTCCAGACAGGCTTTTAAAACAGGATGGTTGTAAAGGACTGGCTTGGGATGTTGTTTCATTTTAAAATGTTTTATACCGTTTTATCTTTATAAAATTTCTTTTATTCTTTTAATAGCTATCTATTTTTACATGGCAATAATGTACTTTCTTTTTAATGCACCTCTTTTCTAGGTTTTTAATATAAATAAAACATCAATCAATTAAAAATTACAATTTAAAAGCCCCCAAACCCCAACCCTTCCCCCAATCATAAAAACAATGATCAACCTATAAAGAGAGATTAAACATCAAAAAAATTTAAACCTACCCAATAGGAATACATTAACATTTCAGGCAGATTAGCGGAAGAAATGAATCTTCCTCTAGAGGAGGGTGGGATGGGAGTGATGCTATCAATCAATTTTGGTAGCAGTAGCAATAGAGGTGTCAATAGAGGTTACCTTGTGTAATGCCAAAGGAGGAAGGTTCTTTTTCGTACCTTTACCTTTATCTTAGGAGAGAAGACAAAGAGACCGAGCGGTTTCCAACTGGCAAAAGGGGGGGGGCTCAAGCCAAGGCTGCATTTAATTGACCTCTCAGTCAGGCTTAGACATCAGAGGAAGGAGATGTGAAAACTGGAGGAGGAACACCAACCAATCTAAAATATGCCAGTGACACCATACAGTGGGCCCTTCTTATACACGGATTCAAGATACATGGTTTGAAATGTTCAAAAAAGTAATTTCAAATATCAAACCTTGATTTTCCATTTTTATAAGGGACACCATTTTGCTCTGTCATTATATTTAATGGGGCTTGAGCATCCATGGATTTTGTTATCCACGGAGGATCTTGGAACCAAACCCCAGCGTATAACAAGGGCCCACTGTATTTGCAGCATCATACAGTTGGAAGGGACCCCAAGGGCCACCTAGTCCAACCCACTGCCATGCAAAGCACCCTCATGTCAGAAATAAGTCAGATTATTTTTTTGTGCCATGGATTTGCCAAAGTCTGGGGTTCTGTCTATATAAAGTGTTATGAGGCTATTGATGGATAATGTAATTAAAAGGCTGAACTCAAAAAAGTTCTGGGACAGTGGATCTGGTGAGGCCTGTTGTGCCAAGCCATGAATGATGGGATGTGTTAGGAATATATTGGTAGCAAAAACTTAGTAGTGAAGGGTTTTCTATTAAGGGTTAATGAGATTTTTAAGGGAGAAACAGAACTTGAGGAATGTGTGGGAGGCATTTACTGTTTACTGTGCGATCTTTGGGCAGAGGCTTAGAGAGGTTTTAGGCAGGAGATGAAAGAAAGCTATTAGACACTATGTTAAAGTATATTGATTATGATTAATATGCATAAGTTGATTGGTATATTAAAGACAGTATTGATTTGTTTCATTGTTATTGAGTTGAGAAATACATTATTTTGATTACTGTTAAGCCAAGAGGAGAGCAACCATGTATATGATATTGAACCTGAAATAATTGCGCCTTATAAAATGTCTGGTAAGACCACGTATTGGATATGCTGAAAATAGCCAAATGGGCCTGAAATAATATATTGATATTTATGAACCTATATGATTAGGGAATGGATAACATGGTAAAGTGAATGAGGCTGTATACTGACTCACAGCAGGGATAGAAGGTGGGAAAATACAGCGTGTGAATGGAGCCAGGCTTATCAGCTCCAAGGTTATGGTGTCGAAGGAATGTGGGGACTATGTAACCTCCCAAGTGTACCATGGAGTGTTGTGGACATATAACCATTGCCATCTATGTTTTGGGAATGAATAAGATCTGCATCAAACCAACCAGCAGAACTGACCCATGGACCTGGGAGGAGGGATTGTGAAAATACACTTGAAATGCTCCAGAGTGATTTGTAACACTAGATCCCTCAAAGGACCTCAGGGCCTGACTGTGATGTTTGCTTTGCTGTCAATAAACTTTCCTGTTTAAGTCCTGGACCTGCTTTATTGTCTGAAGGGGAGCATTCACACAGATGGCCATCCAGCTTCTGCTTCAAGTGCTCATGTATGACCATAATAAAGATGAACTGAACTGAACTGCTTAAAGACCTCCAAGGAAGAAGACTCCACTACACTCCGCGAAAGGAGTGTGTTCCACTGTTGAACAGCCCTTACTGTCAGGAAGTTCCTCCTAATGTTGAGCTGGAATCTCTTTTCCTGCAGTTTGCATCCACCATCATTTAATCTCCTTTGCTCTCACTTATACTCCTCCTCCTCGCCATACTATTCAACGCCATTTTCGTGATCTTCAATCTGTTGACTCTAACCATCTTGGTCTGACCCTGGATTCATCTCTCTCTT
>NC_056523.1:1208570-1209989 GCF_019175285.1 Sceloporus undulatus
TGCTTACTATCTGATGTTCTGTTGTTGGCTGTTTATCGATCCATTTCCTGTATTGCTATGTACTGTATATGCATTATCCTACTTGTGAGTATGTATTTTCCCTGGATAATGATTAACCTTCCATTTTGAAGCCAAGCCCTCCCTCCAGTCCATCTGCCTTGGTCCAGGCCTCGGAGGTTGAGAGGAACTGCTGGACCTCTGACCCTTTCCCTCCACCACTCCCTTCTTCTCCTTCTGTGTCATGTCTTTTTAGATTGTAAGCCTGAGGGCAGGGAACCGTCTAACTAAAAAGATGGCATGTACAGCGCTGTGTAAATTTACAGCGCTTCATAAATAAAGGTTAATAATAATAATTGGTTTGGATCCTGTTCTCTGGAGCAGCAGAAATTTTCCAGATATGATTATTCATGGATTTGATTAGTATGTTCTCTGTAGAAATCTCTAGGTCCTCCATCTCAACTCTGTGGGCAACCTCTGCAGAAATCATTTCTGAAGAGAACACTTCTCTAGGAATTTCTAGGTCTTCCAGTGCAATTCTATGGTCAACCTCTGGCTGATGTTCACAACAGAGTTGCACTGGAGGACCTACAAATGACTAGAGCCGTGTTATCAGGTATAAAAATAGTGGGGCTTTTTTATTTGCAAATCTTCCACCTTCAGAGAGGTCTTGTGCCCCTAACCTCAGCAAATGCGGAAGGTCCACTGTACTACTAATAATTACAACAATAACAACTACTACTTTTCATTTATTTATCTATAGAGTGTCATCAGTATACAGTACATAAAAAAGAATAAAACAGAAGGCAGCCCTGCTAAAAAGGCACAATTTTAAAATGACGTTATTTACCTAATGGAAGGAATGAGTAATGAAAGATAAAACTAATACAGCACAGTTTAAAAATGAATTATACAAATACATTTCTTTTATTCATTGACATGTCACTTTGTTCCCAGTAATGGGACACAAGGAGGGTTACACCTTATGTTAAAAAGTAATGCAGATTAAGGACTACATTAAAGCAGCAAAGTGATATTTTAAAAAATTAAACAACTTGTGAAGTTAAACAATTATAAGAGTGCGTACAGTCTTTTCTGTGTAATGTTAGACTATCAGCAACACTCATTTTGTATTATTCCAAGTATTTCTATGGCTTCTCCAATACTCCTTGATGCAGCTTCGGGTCTGAACCATGACCTGCTCCCATGTGAATCCGTTGATGCAGCTTCAGAGTCATGCTTTGGGTGAAATGCTTCCCACAATCTGGACACTCATGGGTTTCCTTCTGTGTGTGACATCTTTGGTGTGTTTTAAGACTTGTGCTCTGAGTGAAGGCTTTTCCACATTCTGAGCATTCAAAGGGTTTCTCCCCTGTATGGGTTCTTTGGTGTGTTTTAAGACTCATGCTCTGAGCAAAGGCC
>NC_056523.1:1209999-1219671 GCF_019175285.1 Sceloporus undulatus
CTTCCACATTCTGAGCAATCAAAGGGTTTCTCCCCTGTGTGGGTTCTTATGTGTGTTTTAAGGTTCATGCTTTGAGCAAAGGCCCTTCCACATTCTGAGCAATCAAAGGGTTTCTCCCCTGTGTGGGTTCTTATGTGTGTTTTAAGGTTCATGCTCTGAGCAAAAGCTCTTCCACATTCTGAGCAATCAAAGGGTTTCTCCCCTGTGTGGGTTCTTATGTGTGCTTTAAGGTTCATGCTTTGAGCAAAAGCCTTCCCACATTCTGAGCATTCAAAGGGTCTCTCTCCTGTGTGGGTTCTTTGGTGTGCTTTGAGGTTCATGTTCTGAGTGAAGGTCTTTCCACATTCTGAGCACTGATGTGGTTTCATCCCAGTGTGAATTCTTTGGTGTAAACTAAGACCTGAGCCGCTCCTGAAGCTCTTTCCACATTCCAAGCATTTTTGTGTTTTCTTTCCTGTTTGGATCTGCCCACCATCGGTAAGGAACAGCTGCTGAATGAAGCTACTTCCTTGCTCAGAGGACTGCTTCTTTTTATCGTGAATCAGCTTCTTACCTTTTCCATGACCTTCTCCTAATAATGGGATTTCATGGAAGGCAGCTCCTTCAGCACCAACGGATTTCCTTCCCTGCTTTGGTTTTGTCTCAGTTTGCTTTTCATTCATTTCACTTTTCTGAGTTCCACCGACTGAAGGAATAAAAAAGAGGCTTTATCAGGAAGAACAGAGTCTTAAATTGTGAAGCAAACTACTGTATATACTCATCTATAAGTCTAAAAATTATGCCCCAAAACAGACCCCAATATCCCAGTTTGACTTATTTACGGGTCAGTATAGTAATGTGATAGCAGCTCTTTCGGATTTCCCTATGCGGTGGGAAGATAATTTCAGGAAAGAACAGAGTCTTAAAACTGCGAAGCAAACAATTCTCTTTTATTTTTGGAGCCCTCTACCAGTTCATGCCCAAGAGGGTTTTCCCCCCAAAACAAGAAGTGACAAAGAATCACTTACTGCTTTGGAGAAAGTCTTAGGGCCCAAAAACCAGATACCCCCTCCCACCGAAATGGCAAAATTTACTCCTCATGGCCTCTAGAAGACACAGAGTACGTTCTTTAGTGTTGTTATGGCTGCTGACATACATGAGGGGACATACAGCCTAATATATGGTTTTCTATAAATACTTGTCCCTGATTTTAGAGAAATTCCTTCCTTCCCAATTGATAAAACCCTTCTGCAGTAGGCCCTCCACATTCGCTGGGGTTAGGACCCCCATGAAAGTGGGAAAACGACAAATAATAAAAAAGGCCACTTTTTTTAACCTGAGAGAACATCTCTCTAGAAATTTCTAGGTCCTCCAGCAGAACTCTATGGCCAACATCTGCTAGAATTTGACCACAGATTCATGCTGGATGACCTACAAATGCCTAGAGAAGTGTTTTCTCAGGAGTATCTAGGTCCTCCAGCACAACTCTATGGTCAACTTCCTTCCCAGAGAATTTCTGTGGTCAACCTCCAAGAGAATTTCCCTGGAGGACCTAGCAATTCCCAAAGAGAACATATTAATCAAATCTGCAAAAGTCAAAATGTCAAATCGCGGAGGGCTGACTGTAATTATTCCTTGGTTGTTTTTCTGACAGATATGTCAAATGGTAACCATTTCCCAAAAGAAATTTCTCCAGAGGGAATGCATAGCTTGGGGTTGCGGCAGTGAAAATCAGAGAGGGCTCCTGTCCTTTTCATGGTTATGTCATTCTCTCTTCTACACAACCATTAAAGGGATAAGAGCCCTCTTGAGTTTTCAAACTGGCAGCCCCATGTTTTGTCATGTCTGTGCCAGATGTCCTTCCTCTGGGGCTGAGAGAGTGTAACTAGCTCAAGGAAGCCTAATGGGATTGTGAGATTCTAACTCCAATCTCTTATAGTTTTTGGTGGGTTTTTTGGGCTATCTGGCCATGTTCTAGAAGAGTTTATTCCTGGTGTTTCGCCAGCATCTGTGGCTGGCATCTTCAGAAAAACATTCTCGGAAGATGCCAGCCACAGTTGCTGGCAAAACATCAGGAAGAAACTCTTCTGCAACATGGCCACATAGCCCAAAAAGCCCACCAAAAACTATGGATGCTGGCCATGAAAGCCTTTGACTTCACATCCAACATCTTAGTTGAACAGTATACCATATCACTTCTATACCTTGATCACATCTGAATAGAAAGTCTGCCTAATCTCCCGTACCTTTTGATTTCTCTTCCTCCTCTTCCTCAGAGCTCTTGACGAACTGATCTTCCTCTTCCTCCTCTCCTTCCTCTTCCTTCACCCAGACCAGGTCAGAACTGGACTCTGGGGTCCCTTTTTGAACAGTACAAAAAAAAAAAAAGAAAGAAAGAGAATTCACCTCCAGTACTTCAGATAATAACAAAACCTTAGGGATTCAGACAACTACTTGAGGTTTTCCTCTCTCCCCGCTGGACCTCATGAAGGTCAAATGAAGGATGGCACAGCCAAGAGGAAAAGGCACTCTTACCATCACTCCTCTCCATGACGTCCTTGAGCAAAGCCTTCTGTTTTGGATCCACTAAAATCCACTCCTCTGTGGAAGCCACCGACTCCACATCTATAGTCCCTGGACTCTGAATGAAAACAAAGGAGAGCTTCTGCTCAGTGTAAATCTAATAATCCAAAGAGACAGCAAAGGCCTGTACTTCAAATATGATGACTAAGGAGGTTCTCCTGAAGATTTCTTCATCCAGTTAGGAGGAGTAGCTAACACCCCAGAGGAGAGGATCAAAATTCAAAATATCCTTAATAGATTAGAAAACTAGGCCAAAACTAACCAAATGAACTTTAACAGGGAGAAATGGAAGGTATTGCATTTAGAGAAAAAAATAGATGCATTGATATAAGATGGGGACACCTGGCTTAACAAAAGTACATGTGAAGGGGATCTACAGTGCTTGTAGAGGTACTGTATGGTGTCTAGATCAAGGGAAGCAATACAGATGGTCCTTGGCATTCATGGACTTCACATTTGCAGTTTTGATTATTCGCCAATGTTAAGCCTGAATAGCCACTCCTCCTCCTCCTCCTCCCCGCTCAGGCGTTGCCCCAGGAGGGAAGGAGCAGCCAGGAAGAATGGGCGCCTGCTCCTCCTCTTCCCCTGCTGTCCCAAGCCACAGGGGAAGAAGAGGAGCAGGCATGCACTTGTGCCTCTTTCCTCTGCCTTCC
This sequence comes from Sceloporus undulatus, assembly GCF_019175285.1. Taxonomy (NCBI): domain Eukaryota; kingdom Metazoa; phylum Chordata; class Lepidosauria; order Squamata; family Phrynosomatidae; genus Sceloporus; species Sceloporus undulatus. The sequence continues at coordinate 1,213,215 of NC_056523.1, forward strand.
TCTGCCTTTAACTGGCTTCCAGTTAGGGGTGGGTTATTTGCAGTTGTTCCACATTTGCAGGGGCTCTTCTGCCCCTAACCCCCATGAATGTGGAGGGCCAACTGTAGTACCACTCTATTCTGCTTTGGTCAGCCCCCACCTGGAATACTGTGTCCAGTTCTGGGCACCACAATTCAAAAAGGACTTTGAGAAACTGGAGCGTGTCCAAAGGAGGGCAAGCAATACGGTGGACTGGAAACTATAAAGCTCTATGAGAAGAGACTTAGGGAGCTGGCTGTGGCCAGCCTTCACAAGAGGAGGTCAAGAGGTGATATGGTAGCTCTGTGTAAATATGTGAAGGGGTGTCATATTGATGGAGAAATCTTGTTTTCCGCTGCTCCAGAAAACAGGACCCAGAACAATGGGAAAAGTTCTATCCCATTCTTTTGTTTGTTCTACTGCTGCAGTGTGTGTGTGTGTGTGTGTGTGTGTGTGTGTGTGTGTAGTGGTCTCTCCACTTTTGCAGTTTTGACACTTGCAAAATTTGATTATTTGCCAGTGTTGTGCTGTGTGTGCATGTGCTCCCCTACTCCTCCCTTCCTCCCAGGCTTTTCTCCTTGGAGCAGGGGAACCTAAGGAGGGAGGGAACAGCCAGGAAGGGTGCATGCAGGGCCTCCTCCCTTCCCTTCCATGTCTCAGTCAGTTGGGACCAGCTGGCTGAGGCATGGGATGGGAGGCACATGGGTGCTTCTCTGACCCCTCCCATGGGATGGGAGGTGGGGGGGGGGGGCACGGTTATTTGCTGTTTTTCCACTTTTGCAGGGGTCCTCTGCCCCTAATCCCCAGGAAAGTGGAGGGCTGACTGTATATTCAGCTTGTTTTGTGATTATTTACAATCATAATTTAATGTTCATGCCACTATGGAAAGATACACTTCTATGTACAACATAAAATAAGAACAGAACAGGAGGTGATTACATGTAATAAAAGATAACATTTGCTAAAGATGATAATCTTTTAAGGAGTGGGAAGATTGCTTTGGAAATTAATTAGGCACAGATGAATTGTGACTGGAAAAAGCAATGCAAAAAAAGTGAACTTTTGCTTTTGTAATTTTTGTATATACATGAAATAAAAATATATTAAAAATTGTGCAAAGCTGTCTTATGATAGAATTTTGACTGCTGCTTGCTTGCTAGTCCTAGTTAATCCCCCCCCCCCCCGACGGCAATGGTGAACTGGCTAGTAAGGTATTTTAATGTAATTTTGAATGTATTTTTATTATCACTGTATTGCACTCTGTGTCTGTTATTATGCTGTACACCGCCCTGATTGATAGAAGGGCCGTATAAAAATAAAGCTTTTATTATTATTATTACTAGCTTTATCTTGTTCATCATATAGATGATGTTACAGTTGAAGAGTTTATCTTTTGGCGAAACGGAAAAGAAAACTACCCGGGGATATTCTGTCCTGCTGTCAGCCAACATTTGGTTCTGCCTGCTAACAATTTTTACAGTTGTGAACTGCTGTTTGATCATAATTGATTTTCAACAATTGGGAAGTTTTCTCTTCTGTATACAACAGTCTGACCTTTGCATTCATAGGTGGTCCATTCCGGACCCCACTGTGAATAATAATAATAATAATAATAATAATAAACAACGGGACCACAAGTCTCATTGTTCCTCATTTGGGGATAGCAAGGTCCCACTGTACTCAGTTTATTTCTGTATATAATACAGTTCCCCCCCCCTAAACTTCAGTTACTTGTTGATACACATTGGACCAAATGTGTTATATAAGTTTCTTTATTATACAGTGGGCCCTTGTTATCCACTGAAGTTTAGTTCCAAGATCCCCCATGGACAACAAAATCTGTGGATGCTCAAGTCCCATTAAATATAATGGCAGAACAAAACGGTATCCTTTATATAAAGTGGAAAATCAAGGTTTGCTATTTGGAATTTATGCTTCCTTTGAATATTTTCAAGCCATGGGTGCTTGAATCCATGGATAAAAAATCCATGGATAAGGAGGGCTGACTGCATGTGTATATAAACATATGTATGTATACATACATACAGTGGGGCTCTTGGAACTTGGTTCCACGATCAAAATCCATGGATGCTCAAGTCTCATTAAATAGAATGGGTAGTAAAATCGTGTCCCTTCTATAAAATGCCAAAATCAAGGTTTCCTTTTCAGAATGTATATATTTAGTATTTTTAAGTCATGGATGGTTGAATCCACAGATAAGGAATCCATGGATTCAGAGGGACAACTGTAGTTTAATTGCATTATACACCTGTTTTTGAGCTTTGGTACCTATTCAGTTAGAAGCCTTCTGTGGTTTGGGTTTGGTTGTGTAGAGCCTTGACTGAAACAAAGCAAAGGCTCCTCAGGACCAAGATGATCTGCAGTCGGACTTCATCCCTTGCGTAGAATCATAGAGTTGGAATAGAACCCAAGGGCCAGCTAGTCCAACCCCCTGCCATGCAGAAATACACAACCAGATCTCTCCTTAAAGATCTCCACAAAAGGAGACTCCACTACACTTGGAGGGAATGTTTTTCATAATTGAACAGCCCATTCTGTCAGGAAGTTCCTCCTAATGTTGAGCTGGAATGTCTTTCCCTGTAACTTGCATCCATTGCTCCATTGTGTCTTAGTCTCTGCAGCAGCAGAAAACAAGCTTGCTGCCTCCTCAATATGACATCCCTTCAAGTATTTAAACAGGGTTATCATATCCCCCCCTTAACCTTCTCTTCTCCAGGCTAAACATCTCCAGCTCCCCGAGTCTTTCCTCATAGGGCTTCATGGTTTCCAGACCCTTCACCATTTTAGTCGCCCTCCTCTGGACACACTCCAGTTTCTCAGCATCTTTTTTGAATTGTGGTGCCCAGAACTGGACACAATATTCCAGGTGGGGCCTGGCCAGAGCAGAATAGAGTGGCACTATTATGTCCCTTGATCTAGACACTAAAGTTCTATTGATGCAGTCTAAAATTGCATTGGCCTTTTTAGCTGCCGCATCACACTGTTAACTTATGTTCAACTTGTCTCCCTAACGGTTCTGCCCTTTTACCTGATCTGACTTGACATCCAGAGTGTCGATTCCACCACAAAGAGGAGGCAGCTGAGAAGGAATCTCCATGGTTATTTCACTGTCTTCAACTTCAACTTTCACAACTTCACCTGTGAGAAAGACAAAGAAAGCGCGAAAGTGTTTCATTTCATTTTACTCCTGGGGGAAAATCAATCTTCCTCCACATTACTTTCAGCCAGAATTGAATGTTGTTTTGGGATAATATGAAGCCCGAAGCTATGGAAATTAGCAACTGATTGATGTGTGTACACACACACACACACACACACACACACACTATACATACATATTTATAAAAAAAATACATACTAGCCTTTTTTATGTTCATAAAATACTGGTTTAATCTTACTTTAAATTATAGGAAGGTGCCTTACTGTGGGGTCGTGTCCTGAGGGATATTTAGCCTTGGTGGCTGGTATAGGTTTAGGAAACAAATCTAACGATAAGGAAAGTGTGAGGGTCCTGGATATAAGTGTGTTAAATTACAGGAGAGAGCGTGGAGAAGCTAACTAAATCTGTAACTAAATGAAACAAAAGACAACAAAACAAAAAACACACAAGTGCCTGAATCAATGTTATCTGCTATCTATTCAAGGAACGCCTGTTTAAAGCAACTGTTTTAATAAAGTTCAGTTTTTATTTTAATTAAAAGCTTGCCTTTATTTTAAATACCTCCACGTTACCATTGTAAGGCCTTTTGAAACAGAGTCTTTAAAAGGTCTTTCTTTTTAGAGTGGCACATCACATAAGCTGGTGGTAGCGGTGGCATAAAAGGCCCACGGTGCTGCCATCAATTAAACTTAGTGGTGTAGAATAAAGAGACATCACATTCACCAGTATTAATTTTGCATCAGCTTTTGTGGATTTAACCCACTTCTGCAGATGCCATTCAAAATGAAGTTAAGGCTTCAAGTATAAAGCGTTATTTGCACAGTTGTGGGATTGTCCCTCATAATAACATTTTGAAAGGTTGCAGAGACTTCTCCTTTTCCCACAGGATTGGGAGAGATTCCAGAGTATTTGAGAGAACGAGACCAGGTGGGAAGAAGCTGTAGAAATGCTTACCTAGGCCCTCTTCATGTACAACCCCACTGAACGCTGTTTGCTGTGTGCGGTTTGCTGGATCCCTCTCTCTTTCTGGGATCCCAGTTGCCATGTTGAGTAAATCCTTACAAAAAAGAGATTACACATAAGCATTAGGAAGACTTTCTGGAGCGTAAATGCTCTCTGAGAGTGGAAGATGAACTGCCTTGGAGGGTAGTGGGCTCTCCATCTTTGGAGGCCTCTAAACAGAGGTCAGATGGCCCCTTATACAGTCCACCCTCTGTACCCATGGATTCAAGCATCCACAACTTGAAAATATATTTAAAAATATGAATTCTGAGAAGAAAACGTTTGAAGGGGTTTGGAACGGATCCCCCACGAAAAGGAGGAGTGACTGTATTTTTTTTAAAATAGTTAGATAAAAGTCAAGATCCTGGAAAAGTCATTATGGCCTTGGCACAGTCAAGTGAATTCCTCATGAGTGGCCACATAAGACCTTTATTATTTATTTTTTAATTAATTTTATTTATATGCCGCCTTGGGTCCCTTCAGGTTAACAAATGGTCAACTCCTGGCAGTTGTGCTGGAGGACCTAGAGATTCTTAGAGAGGACATATAAATCAAAACTGCAAATAATCAAATCTGTAAATGTGGAGGGCCAACAGTACAAATTCTGCACTTTGGTATTTTGGAACTGACATCCATAGGCTACAAACCCTGGTTTTACGTTACCAAAGCCCTCTTCCTGCTTCCTATTGAGCTAAATTAATTTTCCCACTGAGTTCAATAACTGGTTGTCTTCTGGGGACCCTAGCATTTTGGGTAACTTGGGGGCTCAACAGAGCAGATATGACGCTCCTTCCAGGAAGCTGCTTGGGACGGCATCTTTTCGCTCTCTAGAGGAAGCGGATCGGATGAGAAACTGATCCAGCCAGTACAGAGGCGGCTGGATGCCATCCATCTGTATAGGCCCATAGTGTCATGGCTAGCTGGCCTTCTTGTCACCAGATATGGTAGATAGACTAGGGCCTTGCCAGGACCTTCAGTCTAAGGGAGTCCAGGTCTCACCATGGAGAGGTGTCGTTGCAAAGAACAAGGAAGACAACTCCCTCTGAGGTATCATCCAGGGCAGCCTGCACCCCCCCCCCCCACCCCGAAAAGATGCCGCTGGATGGCAGAAGCTCACCTGGGTTCTTTCAGCCTGTTTGAGGAGGAAGTGCTCTGCTAGGGCCTCCGCTTGGGCACTGCTCTCTGGCCCCTGGTCCCTGACCCAGCCTCCCATTTCATGAGGCAGGACTTTGAGGAACTGCTCCAGAACCACCAAGTCCACGATCTGAGCCTTGGTGTGCTTCTCCGGCTTCAGCCAATTGAGGCAGAGGGCCCGGATCCGGCCACAAACCTCTCGGGGGCCCTCCGACTCCTGGTAGCAAAACATCCGGAAATTATGGGCTTGGTTGGCCCACTGCATGTGGGTCCTGTCCAGGACTCTATGGAGCGTCTTCCCCCAAAGGTCCCCATTTCCTGAAGCCTCCAGGAGATCAAACTCCTGTCTCGCAACCTGGGAGCTGGACGCTGCTCTCTCTCCCGTCTTCATTCTCTAGGCGAAAGGGGGTCAAGGATCTTTTCTTTCTCAAGGAGGCAAGGTCCTTGCAGAGATCTGTAATTCTTTTTAACTCTGCAAAGAGAAACCCATGTTTATGATAAAGGTGAAATCTAGTCCTTCAGACCGGGAGATATTTTATCCTCCCCTCCCCAGGTCTTACACAGGTTGAGTCTCTCTTATCCAGAAATACAAAATAGGGAATACTCTAAAAACTAATACCTGTTTCATGAGTGGCTGAGACAGTGGCACCTGAGCTTTCTGATGGCTCAATCTACACAGTTTCATGCATAAAATAAATAATATCATAACAACAACATTTACAGACCAAACATGAGCCAACAGTGTTATGCAGCAGCTAATAATAATAATAATAATAATAATAATAATAATAATAATATTTTGACTTGATTTTATTGTCTTTGATATCTTGTTACCCGCCTCAATCCAATACAGGGAGAGGTGAGATATAAATAAATAAATAAATAAATAATAAAAGGACAAATAAATATAAATATACTCGGTGAAGGACCAGCGCAGGTTAGGTGGGCGGGGGGGTGTGTGGCCTTGGTACATAGGAACACCGTGTCCCTCTCCAGGAACCACATCCGACAGACCTCCTATATCGAGTGTATTTACCTGACCCTAAAGGCTAGGGACAGTCTAGGGATTCTGTTAGTGTATCGGCCACCCTGTGCGCTAGCGGACTCCCTTAACGAGCTGAC
>NC_056523.1:1221655-1226533 GCF_019175285.1 Sceloporus undulatus
ATCTGTAATTCTTTTAATCTGCAAAGAGGAAAACCCATGTATGATTAAAGGTGTGGAAAATCTAAGTTCCTTTCCAGACTGGGGTAGATGAAATCGAAGGAGGGATTTTATTCAGACCCTTACCCAGGGGATGACACAGGTTTAGGTCTTCTCTTATCCAGAAAGCAAATACAAACATAGGGAATATACTCTAAAACTAATACCTGTTTCATGAGTGGCTGCGACAGTGGCACCGAGGCTTTCGATGGCTCAATCTACACAGTTCGTCATGCATTAAAATAAATAATCATCATAACAAACACATTTACAGACCACACACATGAGCCAACAGTGCTTTGCAGCAGCTATATACTAATATAAATCATAATAATATAATAATAATACATCAATATTTTGACTTGCTTTCTTGTCTTTGCTATCTTGTTACCCGCCTCAATCCAATACAGGGAAGTGAGGAGAGGTGAGAATAAATAAATAAATAAATACATAAAGGACAAATAAATATAAATATACTCGGTGAAGGACCAGCGCACGGTTAGGTTAGGTGGGCGGGGGGGGAGTGTGGCCTTGGGTACATAGGAAACACGTGTCCTCTCCAGGAAACAATCCGACAGACCTCCTATATCGGTGTATTTACTGACCCTAAGGCTAGGGACAGTCTAGGGATTCTGTTAGTGTATCGGCCACCCGTGCATTAGCGGACTCCTTAACGAGCCGACACAGCTGGTCGCTGAGCTTTGTTGGAGACGCCGGGCTTCTTGTCCTGGGTGACTTCAACATCTCCCTCACGGCCAGCCATGTTCCATCGGTGCGGCTCGGGAATTCATGGAAGACCCTGGCGCCATGGGCCGTCCCAGCTGTACAGGGTCCTACCACATGTGTGGGGGTAATACTCTCGATTTGGTTCTGTTCGGAGGCAGAAAATCCGTGGGTGGAATAGTAATGTTTTCCCCCCTGTCATGGACGTATCATTTCCTGGTAGAGGTGAAAATCACGGCCTTCTCCCCGTCCCCTCCCCGGGGTGGTTGACCTTTCGAATGGTCTCACCCTCTAAGGCTGATGAACCTGAGATGGTTCCAAGAAGCCTTTAGAGGCTCGCGGTCTGGAAATGCCTGCGACTCTGTTGATTCCTCTCACCGGCATCTTGCGAATACTCCGGTCTTTTCTTTTATGGGCTATACACCGTATCCACTCCCACTGCGCCCTCTTTCAGGCCTTGCTTCCCAACCGTCAAGCCCTGGTATACGGAAGATCTCGGGCCAACGGAAGCGGGTTCTGCGACAGCTCGAGTATGTTGGCGGAAAGGAAACACCTTTGCTTAGATGACAAGCTCTCCTAGACCAACTGTTTCACTTAGGACTATGGAGAGGCAATACGAGCCAACAAAGACACTCGTTCTATGTTGCTCGTATTTGCGTCCGCCTGAGTCTGCGTCCGGCTGAGTTGTTCGGGTGGTCGGAGCTATACCTCAGCTTCCCTCCCGCCCCCTGAAACCAGATCCTGAACTTTCTAAGGCTCTGCTTGTGACCTGTTTACGACTTTTTCACGGATTAAAACCTCTCGTTATAAGCGAATGTCGAACGCCTTACTTATAGCAGAAACCTAGGGTAAGAAGTGTCCAGAGCCCTCGTGGACTATGTTAAACTTGTCGTTTGAGTGGGAGTACCGAGGATGTGACAAGATCCTCGGAAGCGTTCGGAAAACAACCTGCTTCCTTTGATCCCTGTCCTCGTGGTTAGCGGCCCAGGGGGACCGGTGGTAAACTCATTGTTACACCGGATAATTAATACATCTCTGAGGGATGGGCTATTTCCATCGGATCTAATTGGCCATTGTAAAAAACCGATCCTAAAAAGCCCTCCCTCGACCCCCTGGTACATAATAAATATCGGCCCTGTTCTGCTGCTACCATTCCTGGGGTAAGGTGATCGAGAGGAGGCGGTTGCGATCCAGCTTCAGGCGGGTTTCTTGGATGATGAAACGGATATCTGGACCCATTTCAAACGGCTTCAGGGTCGGGTTTACGGGGTTGAGACGGCCATGTCGCCTTGGTCGAATGATCTCGTCTGAGCATCGACAGGGGAAGCGTGTCTTTTGTCCCTGTTAGTGCTCTGGACATCTCAGCGGCTTTCGATACCATAGACATGGTTATCCTTCTGGGGCGCCTGGCCGAGGTGGGAATCGGGGGCACTGCGCTCCAGTGGTTCCGCTCCTACCTCTCATGGGCGGTCCCAGATGGTGCAGCTGGGAGACGGTTGCTCCCGCGAGAGACCCCTTAAAACTGGGGTCCCTCAAGGGGCCATTCTGTCTCCCATGCTTTTAACATTTACATGAAAACCGTGGGAGAGATCATCCGGAGACAATGGGGCGCGGGGTTATCAGTACAGCTGATGACACCAAATCATTTTCTCTATGACTCCGATGATGCAGTGATCTGGGGATGGCGTCTCTCCTCTTGTGGCTGTCTGGAGTCATATGGGCTGGATGAGGGAAAACGACTCAAATTGAACCAGAGGATAAACCGGAGGTATATCGTGATAGGTTCTCCTGGTCCATGAATGGCTGGTGGTTCCACCTGTCCTGAACGGGGCGGTCACGTCCCTGTGACGGACTCCGTGCGCAGTCTGGGGGGGCTTTTGACTCGTCGCTTCACCCGCTGTTAGGTGAATGCGACGGTCAAGAGCACTTGTTATCAGCTCGGCTGATTCGCCAGCTGCGCCCATACCTGGCCCAGAGGGACCTAGAAACTGTTGTACATGCTCTGGTTAACTTCGAGACTGGACTTCTGCAATTGTACTCTACTGGGGCAACCCTTATACCAAACCCGGAAGCTTCAATGGTTGCAGAACATGGCAGCCCGGCTGGTCACTGGTTACATCCAGGACCAGCCATATAAACACCGGTGTTTAAATTAAAAGATCTCCATTGGTGCCCATCCGGCTTCGCGCTCAATATAAGGTTGTTGGTAAATTACCTATAAAGCCCTAAATGCTTGGTCCGGATACCTAAACTCTCCCCGTACATTCCGCCTCGCACGCTCAGAACGTCTGGGCAGCAGCTACTGAAGGTGCCTGGGGCTAGGTTAGTCTCCACTACTCGGAGGACGTTTTCCACAGCTGCCCCAGCCCTTTGGAATGCGCTGCCCACTGAGCTCTGCTCATCTACTACCCTGGCCCAATTTAGGAAGGATCTCAAAACCTTCCTATTCCAACAGGCATTCCCCGAATGAATATCCTGCGGGCCTCCCTCCTCTTTCGTGGCCAAGAGGTTGGGCTTTGGGGCTTTTACTGTTGGATAAAAACTTTGGGAAAGTGTTATTTTATCTTCTTACATGTGCAAGGATATCATTTGCAAGAGTCTGGAAATTGAAAAAAGGCCCTTCAATGGAACAATGGCTGATCAAAGTCTTCGAAGTTGCAGAATTGGACAAATGGACATGTTGGCTAAAAGATAAAACGGAAGAAGATATTGGAAGAGAATAGGAACCCTTTTATGGTTTTTTAATGAATAAATGGAGGAATGTAATTTTGGCGTAAGAAAATAAGGAAGAACTTAGTTGTAGAATTAGTGGGGGGAAGGAGTAAGTAAACAAACACAGATATGGAGAATAACAATAAGGGCATGATCTGGTTTAGAGGAAAAAAGAGAAAAAAGAGACATTGATGATAATTTATGAATATACTAAACCAGAATAGAAAGCGGATTTACTCAGATAATAATCTATGAAGGCCATACTTGAAGAAGGTATTATTCAAATTAAAGAGAAAAGTAACATTAAAATAGTTACACATTGCTTTTTACCTCAGTTAAGGTGAAGAAGACATAAGAAGGAAAGTTAAGATAGAACAAAGTGAGAGGGAGGGGTGAAATAGAACCAACTCTAGAACTGCAAGAAACAGGAAGAAAGAGATGTGTTAAATGTGTTTATATGGTTTTCTCTGAGTTAGGCATGTTTGTATTATGTTGGGTGAAGGGGGAATGTTATGTATTATCTGTTAATAACTGATAATGTCATGGTGTCAATATGAGATGGTGTTTGTAATGTGAAGAACTATAAAAATAAATAAATAAATAAATAAACTTGTGGTCTACTTGGACTCCCAGATCCCTTTCACACGGATAAGTTTCCTTCAGCCAGGTCATTTTTCAGGCCATTTCTCCCTGTTGAAGTTCACATTGTTAACTTTGGCCCAGCTTTCTCATCTATTTAAGACATTTTGAATGTTGATCCTGTCCTCTGAAGCATTAGCTACTCCCCCTAATTTGGTGTCATCTGCAAATTTGATAAGTATGCTCCCAATTCTGTCATCCAAGTCATTAATAAAGATGTTGAATAGCACTGGCCCCAGGACAGAGCCCTGTGGGACCCCACTGGTCACTTCTCTCCAGGATGAAAAGGAGCCATTTTGAGCACCCTTTGGCTTCGGCCGGTCAACCAATTACAAATCCATGTAACAGTAACTTTGTCTAGCCCACATTTTACTAGTATTTTTGCAGGAGTATTATGGGGAACCTTGTCAAAGGCCTTACTGAATTTCACATTGAAATTCTATGGTAGGCACAGAAGTTGTACTGGGGGGCCAAGAAATTCCTAGAGAATGCTTCTCCAAGAATTGGTAGGTCCTCCAGTGAAACCTCTGGCAGATGTTGAGCATAGAGTTGTGCCGGAGGACGTAGGAATTCCTAGAGAGACTCTTTCTCTAGGAATTTGTAGGTCCTCCAGTGGAATTCTATGGTTAATGACCAGCAGGTGCTGAGCACAGAGTTGTGTTGGAGGGCCTAGAGATTCCTAGAGAGAGCATTTCTCTGAGGATTTGTAGGTCCTCCAGTCAGCTTCCAGTGAATGTTGACCATAGAGGTGTGCTGGTGGACCTAGAG
>NC_056523.1:1226543-1230634 GCF_019175285.1 Sceloporus undulatus
GTTCCTACTGAGCCCTTCTCTAGGCATTTCTAGGTGCTACAGCACAATTCCATGGTCAGCCTCCAGCAGATGTTGACCCATAAAGAGTTGTGCTGGAGGACCTAGAGATTCCTAAAGAGAGCATTTCTCTGAGGATTTATAGGTCCTCCAGCGCAATCCTGTGGTCAGCTTCCAGTGAAAGTTGACCATAGAGGTGTGCTGGTGGATCTAGATGTTCCTACTGAGCCCTTCTCTAGGCATTTCTAGGTGCTACAGCACAATTCGATGGTCAACCTCCAGCAGATGTTGACCCATAAAGAGTTGTGCTGGAGGACCTAGAGATTCCTAGAGAGGTAAGAAATGTTATTTTTAATTGGCAGTATTTTCCCTGTCATTGTGGTCCTGAGCCCCTAACCCCAGCAGATATGGAGGGCACATGGTTTTCCTCTCCCCAACAGTGTTTCCTGGGCATGCTTTCTGGGTAATGATGGGAATTGTAGTCCAAAAAGCTAGATTTTCAGATAGTCTGATGCAGGGGTAGGCAACCTGCGGCCCGCGGGCCGGATGCGGCCCGGCGAGGTCTTGGGACCGGCCCCAGCCCGGTCCTGCCGCCAATTGCCGCCGGGGCCTTTGGGGGGCAATTGTCTATAGAAGCCTCAGAAACATGCATTTATATTAACTTTTTTTTAAAATCAGCAATTTTTTTTGCGTGTCCTCCATTTTTTTAAAAAAGTGTCTTCCATTTAAAAATTTTGTCCTACATTTGTCCTGGTTTATTTATATATTTAAATTTTTAAAAATTATTTAATTATTTATTTTTTGGCTTCGGCCCCCCAGTTGTCTGAGGGACAACAACCCGGCCCCCGGCTCAAAAAGATTGCCTACCCCTGGTCTGATGGCTTAAATTGCTTTTTAACTTTTGAACGTTGTGAACTTTCATAGCTGCCAGACAACTACCCTCTCTGTTATGAGGTTGCATTCCCACAACCCCCCCCCCCCCAATTGGCAGGATAAGATAGGGGATTATGAGACTTATAGTCCAACATATACAACATCTGGATGGGTGCAAGATTCAGACAAGGTCCACACAGCCCTTGTGCCCAAATTGGTCTACAACACCCATCATTCCTCATCCCCACCCTTGCTTTGGGGTCTGCTGGGAGTTAATAGTCCACCAAGCCCTTGCGGGGCACCTGCTCTAGCCTTTGGGGGATGTTATTGGGGTGTAACCACTGGACTCCTGAGCAGGGAGGGAGGCTGGCTTTCATCCTCTCAAGGCATTCATTGGCTCACCATGAGATCCTTTCCTTTCTGTTCAAGAATTGCTTCCAAAAGGAAGCCAGGAATCTTTGACCGAACCCCTGGTTCTCAGCCCAGCCATTGGGTCCCTGTGGCCAGTTGGGGGATTGTGGGAGTTGTGGTCCATCAAGCCCTTGAGGGGAGCCCACTGTAGTGTTTGGTTGCAAGCTGTGGATTCCTGAGCAAGGAAGGAAGCTGACTTTCATTCTCTCCAACATAAATTATAAATAAATAAAAACTTTATTTTCACCCCGCCTCTGTGTCAAAGGGACAATCGAGGCGGCTCACAATTAAGAGAATCCATACAATACATAACATCCCAGTTATTCCCTCCCTCCCCTAAAACATCCATTAAACACATTAATCATTAAAATAATCCATTAAAATGACCAGAGACGGGCGAATGGGGCTACAGAATACTCAAAGAGGTGGTGGATTCAATTGGTGGCTGGGTTTGCTATTCAGGAGAGGCCTGAATAAGGATAATATAGGGGATTGTGGGACTTGTAGTCCAACATCTGCAACATCTGGATGGATGTAAGGTTCACATTCTTGCATGAGAGCCTTCTGAATCTCATTCAGGAGATTCATAGTTTCACCAAGTACACACCACACGGTGGAAATGCAATCTTTCTTCTTCCCCTTTGAAGGATTTGCTCCAGAATGAATAGAAAAATGAACTGGATTCTGGTCAAACTGGATAATTCAACAAATCTAGTAAGAGAAAATGAAACAGAAACTTACCCAGGGAGAATGAAACCTTTTCCCAATGATGCAGAGCAACCAAGAGGAGATCTGGATGGAAACATATAGTTTTTGGTATATGGAAATTCAATTTTTCTGGTGTTATTAGGAGAAAATGGAAGACATGACAGATGCAAATAGAGAGCCAAAACACACTGCAAGAAATAATCCAGTTTTCAGACTGTGTCAGGGAATCCTGGGAATTGTAGTTTGTTGTGGACCCAAAGCTCTCTGACAGAGAAGGCCAGGGCAGTTAAAGCGGTCTCAAACTGAATTATTTCTGCAGTGTGTTTTGGCTCCTAGAGGGAAAAGAAATAAGGCTGCAGAAACTATTTATTGATTTAAATTTTGATGCTGCCTTTCTTCCCAAAAAAGGGACCCGAGGGGGCTGACAAAATAAAAACATTAAAAAAAACCCAAACTCTACAGTAGAAATTTTAAAACAGTTAAAGCCATCTAATACAATCTATAATTAACATTTAACAAAATTTTATAATTAGATATTTTATTTTTGTAGTGTAGTGTTTTTAATGTTTATTTTATATTTTATATATTTAATGTTTTATATATTTAAAATGTTAATTATAAATTTTATATATAACTAACATTAAAAAATATATATTAAAATACCAAAAAAACTAAGATGGACGGAGCTGTTTTAATGCAGCTTTGCCTGTTACGGCTCCATCTGATAAATGGGCAAAATCAAAACTGTGTAAGAAAAAAATATTTTTTTACCAAAAAAATTATAAATAAATAAATAAATAAATAAATAAAATATGAAGGATGGCTCCAAAAGGGAAGCCAGGGCTCCAAGCCAGGGGATGATGGGAGTTGTTGGCCAAAAAAAGCCCCCCAAAGCAATTTCCACCACCTTTTTCTACATCCTGCAAACAATTATATAGATGTACTGTATATATAGAGAGGGATGCTGATATCTTTTCACTCTGCCACCCTTTTCTGCATCCTGCAAATTATATATACACACACACACACACACACATTTCCCTCCTGATGTTGTTGTGGATGCTGAAGATTTCCTCACTCTGACACTCTTTTCTGCATCCTGTAAAGAAATTTATACCTATATATCCTGTAGTGCTAAGCTTTTTTATCATATGCATGATAAGCAGCAACAGAAAACAGGGGTCCTTGCGGTTACAGCATCACAAAAACAAGAACTTTCAGCAGTTAGAAAAGGAGGACTGAAACCTACAAACATATATATATATATATATATATATATATATATGGTGATGTCTAGCAAGCTGTTTAAGCAGGTGCTTTGGCATAAGCAGAAACTGAACTATTGCTAGGGTCCCATGCAGCTATCTAGTCTGACTCCAAATAGCAGTCATCATGGTCAAGCAATAAGAATCTCCAATCTTGCCCCTATCATTCAAAATGTTGTTCTGGATGCAGAAATCTCCCCATTCTACCAGCCTTTTCTGCATCCTGCAAACAATTATACACACACACATCCCTCCTAATGCTGAAGATCTTGCCCAGTCTCTGGCCACCTGGTCCTGCTTTCTGGTCCTCTCTGGGGAGCTTTTTTCCTGGCTCCCAAAAAGGTGAGTTTGGGGGGTTTCCCTTTTTCTGCACGTGGCTGGGGCCTCGATCCTGCCCTGCTCTCTTTGCATGCTCAGGAAACCCTTCTTTCTTTTGCAGGCATGCCACTGAATTGCAAAGAACTGGAACGATCAAATGCAACCAAATGCATAAGTTTAATTGCAAATAAAAAGGGAGAGGAACTAACTCACCAGAGAAGACTCCCAAAATGGGGCAGCCCAGCCTCTCTCTCTGGATGGGAAATCCGGTTTCCCCGCACTGACGTCATGGGTTGCTAGGCAGGGTCTGCCTCTGAACAAAAGCGAAAGAGGAAGTGGGGAGTTTGGGGGGAGGGGAGGGGAGGGAGTCACGTGTTTCCGGTCCTCTGAGCATATTTTGCAAAGCTGCCATGCCCTCCCTTGTCATGCAAAAGCCATTGGAAGAGGTGGGCCATTACGAGCCATTAGCCTGACAAAAGACCTGCTTCCTCCCTGGAATATGAAAAGCCTGCAAGCCTT
>NC_056523.1:1230644-1271228 GCF_019175285.1 Sceloporus undulatus
TTATTATTATTATTATTATTATTATTATTATTATTATTATTATTATTATTGTCATTCATTTATAGGTCCTTGTATCCAATTTTAAAACTTTATCCCTCTCTCTTGGGTCTATTCTCTATCTGAAGGGAGGTCCTATTGAGGAGGGAGCAAGCTTCTTTTCTGCTGTTCCAGGGAATAGGATCCAGAGCAATGGATGCAAGCTCCAGGAAAAGAGATTAATATCAATAATAATAACAATATATTTATTTATATCCAGCCTCTCCGGATGGAGGCAGCTTATGATATGAATAAATACATAGTAAAGAATAAGAAAAAATACAGAATACAATCAATTATCCCTCCCTCCGACACAATAACTTACAATTCCCAATAAACAATACAATGATAAAATGATATCTAATGATAAAAAAACGACAGAGGGGTGATGGGAAGCCGGGGGTATTCTCTATGGGGTCCATATTAATGGGGGCCAGGTGAGTTACTCAGGGAAGGCCGGTCAAAGAGATCTCTCTGGGCAGCCCTTTTGAAGCTCTCCAGATTGGTGTTCTTATGACAGATCTCCTCCTTCCATAATTTGATAGCGGCAGATGGAAAGGCCCTCTGGGTAGCCACGGCCAGCCTGGTCTTTATTGGTTGCAAAAGGTTTTCCCAGAAGCCCTAAGTGTGCGAGTGGATTGTACAGAAGGAGGCGATCCAACAAGTAGGTTGGACCCAAGGCATCAAGGTCTTTATAGGTCATGTCTGTGAGGTATAGATACTTCTATGTACCAAAATACCAAATCAAATTAATCAGGACAAAACAAGCGAAGCAGCAATTTCCAATTTATTAATTACAATCTTGTAAGGAGGGGTGTCTCAGGCAAGGAGGCCCACTGTCTGTTTGAAGGGATCCACACTGAGGAGGGAGCAAGCTTGTTTTCTGCTGCTCCAGAGAACAAGACCAGGAGCAATGGGTGCAAGCTCCAGGAAAAGAGATTCCACAACAACATTAGGAGGAACTTCGTGACAATAAGGACTGTTCGACAGTGGAACAAGCTCCCTCAATGTAATGTCTGGACGGCCATCGTGGGGGATGCTTTGATTGGGAGTTCCTGCATGGCAGGGGTTGGACTGGATGGCCCTTGCAGTCTCTTCTAACTTTATGATTCTAGAAACTGCCATTAGAGGCGCATTTTCCACACTTGCTTCATAAACCAATGGTGTCCTTGGCAAATAGTGAGGATGGCACTCTCTTATCAGTTGGCTCCAGACTGGTTTGCCTCCTCTTTGCAAAGTTGTCCTTGAATTCCAGGTGCAATTCATTATCAAAGATATAACCCCTCCTTTATTCTTACAAAACAATGTATTTAATAGATAACAGTGTTCAAGCGTTCCATATATTTAGTAACTTAAAGTC
The DNA here is from genome assembly GCF_019175285.1 of Sceloporus undulatus. NCBI lineage: Eukaryota > Metazoa > Chordata > Lepidosauria > Squamata > Phrynosomatidae > Sceloporus > Sceloporus undulatus. The sequence continues at coordinate 1,232,041 of NC_056523.1, forward strand.
CAATATACTTTTATAAAGTGAGCATGGTATAAAAAGCTTATCTAAAAACTATTTCTTCTCTTAACTTACATATGTTTATAAAATGCCCTTTCAGTTAAAGGGCCTCAGCCTTTGACCTTAAAACTATTTAAGTAATTTTAAAGTTAAAGGTAAAAACCTTTAAGGTTACACAAGGTTTAACCTTCTGTTATATATTTTGATTATAATAGTATATATGAATATAAGTGGTTCCTTACTATCTCTCTCTATAATCTAATTATAGAATATGATTATACAGTCTTACATGATTTCTATTCTATTTGTGTTTTTAACTCTTTTATTAACTCTTATGTGTTTGATTCAAATCTATTTCTCTCAATGTCCAACATCTTGTACTGCGGCCGGAAACTAATAGGCTGCCAGTGAAGAGATTTTAAGATAGGTCACCTCTAGCAGTCCTGCTGACCGACCTGGATGCCATATTCTGAACTCATTGACGTTTCTGGACTAAGCACAAGGGTAGACCCATGTACAGCGCATTGCAGAAGCTGAGTCGTGAGGTTACCAGCGCATGTACCATAGTTTCCAGGTCTCCTGCTTCCAGAAAAGGGCGCCACTGACGTATCAGCCGAAGCTGATAGCAAGCACTCCTGGCCGTTGCATTTACCTGGTTTGCCATCATGAGCGACAAATCTAGGAGCACTCCCAAGCTGCGAACACAGTCCTTTAAGGGGAGTGTGACCCCACCCAAGACTGGTTGACTTATCTTAGTTGGGGGTCCCCCCACAACAAGTACCTCCTTCTTGTCTGGATTCAGTTTCAGTCTGTTTTTCCTCATCTAGTCCATTACTGCTTCAAAGCACTTACTGAGAGGAGAGATGCCATCTGACAGTGGGACACACTCCCTCAATGGAGAGCGGTGGAGTCTCCTTCCTTAGAGGTCTTTAAACAGAGGCTGGATGGCCATTTGTCAATGGGGATGCTTTGACTGAGAGTTCCTGCATGGCAAAATGGGGTTGGACTGGATGGCCCTTGGGGTCTCTTCCAACTCTACGATTCTATGATTCTGGGTTGGTGAGAGGAGGCATCCATACAATCTGGGACATTCCCAAGCCCTCAATCTGAAGTCAATACTTAAAAGCCAACCTCAGAGAGCAAACCAGGCATTTGTAAAAGTCAGCTGTTGGGAACCCAGAGAAGCAATGGGGGAAATAGCCCAGCACTCTCCAGTTATTCTACAGTGGGATTTATAGTTTTATAGGCACTCACTGGAATCCTAGATTGGCTACTTGGTTATGCTGACCCCACTATAAAGTAGGAACTGAATGCATGCAGCCAAGCAGCAAACAGAAGAGACTGTTATTCAGTTGGGCTTTTTAAACGCATTTTGGCTACACCAGGCCTTCTTCAGGGGCTGAAAACAAATATAAAAAGACAACACTCAGCAGACTATGATATACAAATATCCTTATAGAACCTATCAAGGTTATACATACCCCTGAGACAGATGGCCATCCAGTCTGTGTAAGAAACCCCAGGGAGGGAGACTCCACCATCCTCCATTGATGGACTGTTGTCCACTGTCGAACACTGTCAGGAGGTTCCTCCTAATGTTGAGCTGGAATTTCTTTTCCTGGAGCTTGCATCCATTGCTCCATTGTGTCCTGTTCTCTGGAGCAGCAGAAAACAAGCTTGCTCCCTCCTCAATATGATATCCCTTCAAGTATTTAAACAGGGCTATCATATCACCTCTTAACCTTCTCTTCTCCAGGCTAAACATCCCCAGCTCCCTAAGCCTTTCCTCATAGAGCTTCATGGTTTCCAGACGCATCACCATTTTAATTGTCCTCCTTTGGACATGCTCCAGCTTCTCAAAATCCTTTTTGAATTGTGGTGCCCAGAACTGGACACAATATTCCAGGTGAGGCCTGACCAAAGCAGAGTACACTGGCACTATTACTTCCCTTGGTCCAGACACTATGCTTCTATTGATGACGCCTAGGATAGCATTGGTTTGTTTTAGTGCCACATCACACTGTGGGCTCATGCTGCACTAGGAATCCCAGATCCCTTTCACATGCAGCCTTGTGTGGGTGAAAGTTGAGTTTCCCAGGATGTTAATCCTTTTAAAAGGAAACCAAAATATGCAAGAATGAAAATTAAACTTGTTAAGAGTTCAGCTTTCATCAGCAGAGCACCAAAAGTGTGGGTCAGACTATTCATTCTAAATCCACCTTCCTAAAGAATACTTACTCAAAAAACAACAAACATGCAGTTTGTAGTTTAAAAATAAATAATAATGACTTTAATAAATAAATACATAACTAAATCTTGTCCTAACTGGTGATGGTTTGGGTAAAGAGGTAAAATCTCGCTATCTTTCCAACTCTTGGTGACTCTGGATGTGACATCTCCAAGAACCCCTCTCTTCCACTGCAGTCTTGCCCAGATCCTGCAAGCCCTTGTGGTCTTCCTCTCTTTCTTCTACCTTCTACTTTTTCTAGCATTTCTGTTTTTTCCAGAGATGTCTGTCTTCTCATGATGTGGCCAAAGTACGATGGCCTTAACTTGATCATCTTTGCTTCCAAAGAGAGCCCTAGGTGCTTTCTGCACCGCCATTTGGGACGTCCTCCGGACGTCCCATTTTAAAAAGGGGCGTCTCTTATCGACGCCCCTGGGCCTAGTACGGACTCTGTCCGTACAAGATGGCGCCGGCCCTTCTACATGGCCGGCGCCATCTTTGCGTATCGGACGCTGATCGTCCGTACGCGTCGCGCCGCTTGTGACGTAGTGAGCGCGCCCCTGGCGCCTCGCTACGTCGCAAACGCGACGGAAAAAGAAGCTCCATTTTGGAGCTTCTTTTTCGGTCCGCGCGGGAGTTGGGCCGTGTGAAGGCTCCGGCTCCCCCGTGAACCTACTGGCGGCGGCGGCAGACCGCCGCAAAGCGGCGGTCTGTACCCCGCCCTAGTCTGATCTGCTCAAGTACCCATTTGTTTGTCTTTTTGGCTGTCCATGAGATCATCCTGAGGACTCTTCTCCAGCCCCACATTTCAAAGGCATTGGCTTTCTTTCTGTCTGTCTGCTTTGTTCACTGTCTGGCTCTCATATCCGTACCTGGGGATGATGGGGAATACGTACAATGGCCTGGACAATTCTGACTGTGCTCCTCAGTTGTATGCCTTTGCTCTTCAGTATCTTTTCCAGGAGTTATGAATACTGCTGCTAATATCACTGCTACTACTACTAGTCAGTCCTCCACATTTGCAGCTTTGACTTTTCCAGATATGATTATTCACGGATTTGATTAATATGTCCGCTCTAGGAATCTCTAGGTCCTCCAGCTCAACTCTGTGGGCAACGTATGCAGAAATCACTTCAGAGGACCAAGAGATTTCTAAAGAGAACACTTTTCTAGGCATTTGTAGGTCCTCCATTGCATTTCTATGGTCAACTTCTGGCAGAGGTTGACCACAGAGTTCTGTTGGAGGACCTAGAGATTCATAGACAGATCACTTCTCTAGGCATTTATTGATCTTCCAACACATTTCTATGGTCACCTTCTGGCAGACTTGCACTGGAGGACCTACAAATGCCTAGAGAAGCATTTTTCCCAGGTATTACAATGGTGGTGGTTTTTTTTGTAAAGTCGAAGGCTTTCATGGCCGGCATCCATAGTTTTTTGTGGGGTTTTCGGGCTCTGTGCCATGTTCTAGCAGAGTTTCTTCCTGACGTTTCACCAGCATCTGCGGCTGGCATCTTCAGAGAATGTCTGCCTGGAAAGGTCTTGGGTATATATAATGTGTGACCTGGAAAGGCAGGAGTGATTTCCATGTGTATGTTGGTTGCTAATGGCAGTCCTCAGGGGGTGAGGGTCTGCACAAGAGGACTAATGTCTGCTTGATTGGTGCTCATGGTCTGCTGGGATACCCCTGACCCTGAGAGATTTCTCATTTGCATTTGTCCTTATCTTGCTCTCTTTCAGGACTGGTAGCCAAACCTTGTTCACTTTAAGGGTTTCCTCTTTCCTGCTGAAATTGTCCAGGTGTTTGTGGATTTCAATGGCTTCCCTGTGCATCCTGACATGGTTGGCATGGTTCAGGATTTCAGTGTTTTCAAACAGTATTTTATGCCCAGGATGGTTTGTGGCATGTTCTGCTACTGCTGATTTTTCTGGCTGGCCCAGTCTGTAGTGTCTCTCGTGTTCCTTGATTCTTGTTTGCACACTGCGTTTGGTGGTCCCTATGGAGACCTGTCCGCAGCTGCATGGTATGCGGTAAACTCCTGCAGTTGTGAGAGAGTCTCTCTGGTCCTTGGCTTTCCAGGTCACACAATATATATAGCCAAGTCCTTTCCAGGCAAACATTCTCTGAAGATACCAGCCACAGATGCTGGCAAAACGTCAGAAAGAAACTCTGCTAGAACATGGCCACAGAGCCCAAAAACCCACAAAAACCTGTGGGGTTTTTTTTATTTGCCGAGCTTCCTCTTCCACAGGGGTCTTGCGCCCCTAAGTCCAGCAAACGTGGAGGGCCCATTGTAATCACAACAATAACAACTACTACTTTTCCTTTATTTATTGATTTATTTATAGAGTGCCATCGGTGTACATGGCCTTTTACAGAATAAAAAAGAAGACTGCCCTGCCAAAAGGGCACAATTTAAAAATACTTATTTACCTAACAGAAGGAAGGGGTAATGCAAAGATAAAACTAATACAACACAGTTTAAAAACAAATTATTCAAATATATTTATTTAATTCATTGACATCTCAACTTATAAAATTCCACTATGTAAAACATCAATAAAGTGGAAAAGTGATTTTAAAAAGAATTAAAGAATACGTACAGTCTTTTATGTGTAATGTTAGACTATCAGCAACATTCATTTTGTATTCTTCCGGGTATTTCTATGGCTCCTCCAAAACTCCTTGATACAGCTCCAGGTCTGAAGTGTGACCTGCTCCCATGTGAATCCGTTGATGCAGCTTCAGAGTCATGCTTTGGGTGAAATTTTCCCCACAATCTGGACACTCATAGGTTTCCTTCAGCATGTGACGTCTTTGGCGTCTTTTAACGTTCAGCCTCCGAGCAAAGGTCTTTCCACTTTCTGAGCTTTCAAAGAGCTTCTGCCCTGTGTGTGTTCTTTGATGTACTTTAACATTTGTTTTATGAGCAAAGGCCTTTCCACATTCTGAGCATTCAAAGGGTTTCTCCCCCGTGTGGATTCTTAGGTGTGTTTTAAGACTCATGCTTTGAGTGAAGGCCTTTCCACATACTGAGCATGCAAATGGTTTCTCTCCCGTGTGGGTTCTTAGGTGTACTTTAAGGTTTATACGATGAGCGAAGGTCCTTCCACATACTGGGCATTCAAAGGGTTTCTCCCCTGTGTGGACTCTTCGGTGTGTTTTAAGGCTCATGCTCTGACTGAAGGCCTTTCCACAGTCTGAGCATTCAAAGGGTTTCTCTCCTGTGTGGATTCTTAGGTGTACTTTAAGGTTCACAAGATGAGCGAAGGCCTTTCCACATTCTGAGCATTCAAAGGGCCTCTCTCCTGTGTGAGTTCTTTGGTGCACCTTAAGGCTCATGCTCTGAGTGAAGATTTTCCCACATTCTGAGCACTGATATGCTTTCTTCCCAGTGTGAATTCTTTGGTGTAATGTGAGACTTGAGCTCTTCATGAAACTTCTTCCACACACTGAGCACTGGTGCGTTTTCTTTCTTGTTTGGATCCATCCATGTTCGGTAAGGTAGAGTTGCTGAGCAAAGCTATTTCCTTGCTCAGAGGACTGCTTCTTTTTATCGAGAATCATCTTTTTATGACTTTCTCCGAGTAATGAAATTTCATAGAAGACAGCTGTTTCAGTACCAACGGATTTGCTTCTCTGTCCTGGTTTTGTCTCAGTTTTCTTCATCTGCTTTTCATTCATTTCAGCGTTCTGATTTCCATCAACTGAATGAATCAAAAAAGAGGCTTTATCAGGAAGGAACAGAGTCTTAAATTGTGAAACAAACTACCATATATACTCATCTAGAAGTCTAAATATGTATGCCCCCAAATTGACCCCAATATCCCAGTTTGACTTATTTATGGGTCAGTATGGTAATGTGAGAGCAGCTCTTTTTCTCTTGAGCCAAGCGGAAAGAGTCCTGAGTGATTAACTGCTTTTAAACCAACCAACAGAGTCCCTCTCCCAACCGCTGTCTGAGGAGTGAAGGATGGAATGAAAGCTGAAGCGATGAAGCAAAAAGCCTCAATTAGAGTCCCTTTTGCCACATGCACACATACACACACTTTATCCACGACTTATCCATGGGGCATGGCAAAATCCTTAATTATGGCCCCCAAACCTGTCCTCGACTTATACATGAGGTCAACTTATAGCCGACATTTGCTGGGGTTAGGACCCCCATGATAGTAGGGAAACTGCAAATAATAAAAAAGGCTACTTTTTTCACCTGAGAAAACACCTCTCTAGGCATTTCTAGGCCCTCCAGCAGAACCCTATGGTCAATATCTGCTATAATTTGACCACAGACCCCTGCTAGGGGACCTAGAAATGCCTGGAACAATGTTTCTCTAGGAACCTCTAGGTCCTCTGGCGCAACTCTATGCTCAATCTCCCAGAGAATTTCTCTGGACATTTCCTAGAGAAAACATATTAATCAAATCTGCAAATAATCAAACCCACAAGAGTCAAAAGCTGCAAATGTGGAGGACAGACTGTGTTTTTCTTAGTTCTTTCTCTGACAGATCTGTCAAATGGGTAACAGTTTCACAAAATAAATTTCTCCTGAGGTAGCGCATACCTTGGGATTGCTGCAGTGAAAACTGGAGGGCTCCTGTCCTTTTCATGGTTGTGTAGAAAAGGGCATTTCAGCAGGTCTTGCTTGTTATCTGCAAGCAACACTTGCTGCAATTCTCTGTTCTAGACAACCATTAAATGGAAAGAAGCCCTCTTGGGTTTTCAATCTGGCAACTCTATGCATCGCCTAGTATGTTTTTGTCACATCTGTGTTATGGTGAGCCTTAGCACAAGCTTGTCTTGGCCAGATGTCTTCAGAGGAGGTTTGCCATTCCCTTACTCTGGGGCCCAGAGAGTGTAACTGGCTCAAGGAAGTCTAGTGGGGTTGTGAGATTCCAACGCCAGTCCCTTCTATACCTTCATCACATCTGAACGGAAAGAGAGACCAATGTACTGTACCTTTTGATTTCTCTTCCTCAGAGCTCTTGGCTAACTGATCTTCCTTTTCCTCCTCTCCTTCCTCCAAGATCTTTGCAAAGTGGCCTTCCTCTTCCTCCACACAGGAGACCAGGTCAGAACCAGTCTCTGGAGTCCCTTTTTCAACGTTAGAGAGAGAAAAGAGAGAATTCATTTGCAGTACTTCAGATTTTAACAAAACATCAGGGATTCAAAAACTGCCTGTGGTTTTCCCCTCTCCCTGCTGGACCTCAGGAAGGTCACTTGAAGGACGAGGCAGGCAAGACCTCTCAGCCAAGAGGAAAGGTACTCTTACCCGCAGAGGCCCAAGTCCCATCGCTCCTCTCCATGACGTCTTTGGGCAGAGCCTTCTCTTTTGGATCCAGCAAAGCCCACGCCTCCTCTGCTGCCATCAGAGGCTCCTTATCCACAGTCTCCGGACTCTGAAAGAAGATAAAGGACAGCTTTTGCTCAGTGTACATGAAACAATCCAAAGAGACAGCAATGGACCATACTTTATATATGATGACTAAAGAAGTTCTCCTGAAGACTCCAAAGCTTCCTTAATAATGCATTTAACATTAATTTTTTTATTAAAGGATTTGCTGCATCTGCTGTATTGGATGCAGATACAAAAGGATCCCACACTTGAAACGGATTTGCCTTTGTGGTTTAGTTAGAGTCAGTTTGTCATATCCTACTTTACTGCACCTTTTATAAAATCACCAGAGCCTCACTTATAATTGTGGGTAGATGAGATAAATTCTCTGTAGAATATCTTCTCTCAATCTAAAAGAGCAGATAACTGCCAAGGTTGCTAGATTCTGATGTTGGTTGCCATAGATGGGTAGAAAAACAACACTGGTAAGTATTTGCTTATTAGACCTCCTTCCATTTATGATGGCTGAAATAATTTGAAAATGTATATACAGTCAGCCCGCCCTTTATGCAGGCGATCCGTTCCAGAGCCCCTGCCTAAGGGGAATTGAACATGTTTCTATGGAGGGAGTGTGTTCCACGGTCAAACAGCCCTAACTGTCAGGACATTCCTCCCAATGTTGAGGTGGAATCTCTTTTCCTGCAGTTTGCATCCATTGTTCCATGTCCTATTCTTGCTCCCTCCTCAATGTGACAACTCTTCAAATACTTGAACAGGGCTATCATATCACATCTTAACCATTGCTTCTCCAGGCTAAACATACCCAGCTCCCAAAGTCGTTCCTCATAGGGCTTCATGGTTTCCAGACCCTTCACTATTTTAGTCACCCTCCTTTGGACACACTCCAGTTTCTCAATGTCCTTTTTGAATTGTGGTGCCCAGAACTGGACACAATATTCCAGATGGGGCCTGACCAAAGCAGAATAGAGTGGCACTTCCCATGATCTAGACACAATACAGTGGTGCCTCGGGTTACGAAAGTAATTCGTTCCGCCGCCGCTTTCGTAACCCGAAAAGCATTCGCAAGCCGAAATGCCATAGGCGCTAATGGGGAAAAGCCGCGATTTCGTGCGAAAAAGCCGAAAAAAGCACCAAAATTTTTTTCGTAACCCGAAAAAACATTCGTAACCCGGAACAATTATTTCCTATGGGATTTTTTCGTATCCCGGAAATTTCGTAACCTGGGTATTTCGTATCCCGGGGTACCACTGTAATTCTATTGATTCAAACTAAAATTGCACTGGCTTTTCTAGCTGCCGCATCGCACTGTTGACTCATGTTCAACTTGTGGTCTGCTAGAACTCAGAGATCCCTTTCACACGTATAAGTCTCCTTAAGCCAGGTGTCCCTCATCCTATATCCATGCATTTCATCTTTTCACCCAAAGTGCAGTACCTTACATTTCACTGTGCTGAAATTATGTTAGTTTGACTGAATCAAAGCAAAAGATTCTCTCAGAACCAAACAGATTGGTAGTTGGACTTCAGACTTTCATCCCTGACAGTTCTGCCCTTTTACCTGATCTGACTTGACATCCAAAGTGTCGATTCCACCACAAAGAGGAGGCAGCTGAGAAGGAAGCTCCACCGTCATTTGACTGTCTTCAACTTCAAGTTTCACAACCTCACCTGTGAAAAGACAAAGAAAGTGGGAAAGTGTTTCATTCCATTTTACTCCTGGAGAAAAATCTATCTTCCTCCACATTACCTTCAGCCAGAATTTGAGGCTGTTCTGGAATAATATAAAGACTGACGTTATGGAAATCAGCAACTGATTGATGTGAATTCGCGGATGACCACTCAAAGAAATACAGTTACAGGTAAGTAACCTGTCCTCCTTCTTCGTGGTCTCTGCAAATCACACAAATGGGTTAGACTAGCAAGCTTAGGTCAGTGGAGATGGGAGTGCCATGCCACACTAGAAAGGCATATTGACCCCAAATAGAATCACCAAACGGGAAACCGAGCCAAAAGGCAGGTAAACATGGGGACGAACAGTCCCGCTGACATGATGACTCTACAGAGTCATGTAGAAAATCCAATACTGAGACGTAGTGGAAACAGTCACCAATGCAGATGAAACATGCCCATTGGCAGAAAAACAGGCTTGCCAGCTAACCATATGTTGCACAGACTATAGGTAAACTTTGATGGTCCATCATAAATGGCAGGTGTAAACTAAGGTCAGGGAAAAATCCTGACCTAGACAGCCCAGTTTTGTTGGCAATGGAGATTATGCCAAAAATACCAAATAGGTAGGTGGTGTGGAACAGAGGGAAGCTCACTACTGTAAGCAGTTAGGGGAAGACAACAAACAAGAAGGTCTGGTATACAGACATTGTCTAATCCAAAGAGTGGATTGAATCCAGCATGAAGGGCAAAGGGATCACAGCAATGTGACGCTGCAGAGGCCGGGACATTGATAACCAGGAAAGAGGGGCCTACAAAGCCCTTAAATTTGAGCACGTCATTCAATGGAAAAAGGACAGTGACCTGATAAAGCCCCTCGAAGCCATGGTTTGGAGATTATGGCATTGACAGACACAGCCTAGGATGCCAAGTAGTCTAGGGCTGAATGTCCTCTTTAACAGAGTATGAAATGGACAATCTGTAGTCAGCAACAAGATGGTTGGCAAGTCCATCCATAGAGAGAGAGCCTAATGACATCGAAATGGAGAGGAGCTCCAGTAGTAATTTCTGGAAGAGAGGTAGACACCAGAGAGGAGGAATATTACCTCATTCAGTCACAATAAATTTCAGGCAGAAAGAAATGAGAAGACTGCAAAGTCGAATTGTTGTGACCCATGGGATGCACTGTATCTGAGCGTAATATTTCAGGATATCAGTATGAAGCCTGCAGATCTGAGACACAGCCAGAACTGATAGGCAAACAGTGCGGCAGGAGTGACACGGTGTACATCCATCATGGATGGGCCCTGGGAACAAATTTTTGCAGAACAGCGGAGCTGGAATAGACCTTAAGCGCCACAAGTCCAATTCCTAGCCAGGTGTATAAAACACTAGGCAATATGCCAGAAATCATCCTAATGTCACCCCTAATGCTTAAGAGGAACAACTGAAGCTGTAGCATTAATGTACTGTAACACAGCAATATGAACAGAGGAGCTTGGAGACCATATAATGGTGGATCGAAACCCCTTACCATATAGGTCCAGGACGTGTAATGGAGCATGAAGTATGCTGTGACAGGGCATAACAATTGGGGGAAACACATGAGTCTCCTTATAGGAGAGAAACCCCAGGAATTTTGGAGACTGCTTAGTTAGCCTTGTCAAGTGATGTGGATGGAGGCCAGAAATATTCCCACCTCACCCAATAGATGCCTTGGGCCAGAGAAACAGGATGTTATGGCATCAATCAGCCAGGAGAGATGGGACAGGTATGCATATCCTGATCTCTCAAAGAATCCACAGAGGTGGACAGAACTTTAAACGGAGGCTCGAAATGGGGGATGTCCCCAGAGGGCATTCCCGCCCAGAGCAAAAATTGAAAGAAATTGAAGCAGTTGTATGCCACCTGCTCCAGGGGAGAGAGTGGCATCAACTAGAACCCCTTGGAAGGGCATGAGCATGGAAAACAGACATGTATTCCTCACCATATAGTGGTCAACGGTAAAAGGCAAGAAGTGCCTTAACTGACATTTGTACTGGGAAGTGGAAAACCTTTCCCTGTGAAGGATGGCGATGGTACCAAAGGCCCCATGGAGGGGAAAAGAACATCACAGTCACGCTGGTACCGAGAGTACGATGGTATTGCCTCTAGGTATAGAGGGAGCAAACCAATTGATGAGTGATTGTAGAATCATGGAGGCCATTCATATGGTGAAGGATTATCCGTGCCAAAGAGTGCAGGTTGTGCTCTCGAGATTATGGGGGACAACCCAGAAGACAGGCTTGAGAGTCTGCATTAAGTGATGTTCAGCCGTCCCTGGTCACGGAATAAAAGGTAAACTGTCAAGGGTATCTGTACATAGTACCATGCAGCCTGAGAGGGAGGATATCCTCATAAATTTGTAATGTTGGAATGGTGATGTCCTCCCTCAGTATGGCGGGGGCACTACGTCCCCCAAATCAGCTATATAGAGATAGCCGTGATGTCGGGTCTCGGTACGGAAGGAGCATTCTCACTGTTTACCAGTCCAATGAGGACGGCATCCCTTGGTACCGAGGGAGCAACGTGAAATTGAACTGGGTTTCAAATTAAATGGGCCCAAAATAAGAAGTGAAAAGTGCGCCAGTGAAGCGCGCACCATTTAAAAAAAACCATTTCAGTAGTACAAAGGGACTTTGCCAAGTGCGCCAATATGGCAGGCATCATTTTAAAAATTCTCCTTAAAAGTATAGGGTTTTTTGGGGGGAGGGGTTTGAAAAGGGGGGACTCTGCCAAGCACACCAATTGAGGTGAGCGACCGTCGTATCAAAACATTTCCTCAGAAAGGGAGAGGGCCTTGCCAGTGTGAAGGCAAGGCAAGCTGCTGTTAAACAAATTTACCTCAGAATTTAAATCACATTTAAGTACACGGTTTTCTAAAAAATTGCAGTGCAGGCTGCCATTAAAACAGCTGCACCTCAGAATTTAAATTCACATTTTAAGTATGCGACTCCCTAAGAAATCTTAGATTGTACGCCAAGGGCAGGTTTACTCTTATCTATCTTATTGTTTGTATGTACAGTGCTGTGCAAATCTACAGCGCTATATAAATAAAGCATATCGCAGTGTAAGTTGTTGTTAAAGCAACTTTACTGCAGAATTTAAATTCATATTTAAATATACGATTCTCTAAGAAATTGTACTGTTTTGCTTTAAAATATGTACACAATGTTAAAAAATTACCACCAAAACGCAGATTGATACTGCCAAATTGGGTTTTTGTAAAGTCTGTCAGGAAAATGAATCTCTGAAGAGTCCCTAGATACTGCTAATGTGGCAGACAAAAGGGACTGAGGGTTTAGGTGGGAAACTGGCTAAAAAGGCAGTTGGGGAGTGGAAGGGGCTACCGCCAAAACGCCTCTAGTCTCTCCAAGAAGGTTCCGGAGCTAACTGCGCAGGCACAGAATAACCCCCATTTGTGTGAATTCGCAGAGACCACCAAGAAGAAAAATATATACAGTGGGCCCTTGTTATCTGCTGGGGTTTGATGCCAGGACCCCCCATGGATAACAAAATCTGTGGATGCTCAAGCTCCGTTAAATGCAACGGCATAGCAAAATGGTGTCCCTTATATAAAATGGCAAAATCAAGGCTTGCTATTTGGAATTTATGCTTATTTTTTAAAGCCATGGATGCTTGAATTCATGGGCAAAAAATCTGTGGATAAGGAGGGCCAGCTGTATATACTATACATACATACTATCCTTTTTTTGAAGTTCATAGAATATTAGTTTAATCTTGCTTTAAATTAAAAGGAGCCTTACCGAGAGCCAGCATGATCTAGTCATTTGAGCATTAGACTAGGACTCAGGAGACCGTGGCTCAAATCATGACTCAGCCATGGAAACCCTCTGGGTTATGTCTCACCTTACTCCCAAATGGGGTGCAAGGCAGCTTTTATTGCTGTTGTTGTGTGCTTTCAAGTCAATTCCAACTTATGGTGACCCTATCAAGGGGTTTCTTCACAAAACTTATTCAAAGGTTTGCCTTTGCGTCTTTTGCCCAAGGCGACCCAGCGGCTTTCATGGCTGAGCTTGGAATTGAACCCTGGTCTCCAAAGACCTAGATCAACACTAAAACTTATCAAATTGGCAGATGACACCAAATTAGGAGTAGCAGCTAATACCCCAAAGGACAGGATCAAAATCCAAAATGACCTGAATGGACTAGAAAGCTGAGCCAAAGCTAACAAAATGAATTTTAACCGAGAGAAAAGTAAGGTACTGCACTTGGGGCGGAAAAATGAAATGCACAGATATAGGATTAGGGACACCTGGCTGAACAAGATTTATACATGTAAAAGGGATCGGGGAGTCCAAGTAGACCACAAGTTGAACATGAGTCAACAGTATGATACAGCAGCTAAAAAGGACAATGCAATTTTAGGCTGCATTAATAGAAGTATAGTGTCTAGATCAAGGGAAGTAATAGTGCCACTCTATTCTGCTCTGGTCAGGCCCCACCTGGAATATTGTGTCCAGTTCTGGGCACCACAATTCTGCTGCTCCATAGAGTAGAACCCAGAACAATGGATGCAAACTGCAGGAAAAGAGATTCCACCTCAACATTAGGAGGAAATTCCTGACAGTAAGGGCTGTTCGATGGTGGCACACACTTCATGGGAGAGTGGTGGAATCTCCTTCCTTGGAAGTTTTTAAACACAGGATGGATGGTCATCTGTTGGGTATACTTTGATTGTGAGTTCCTGCATGGTAGAAGGGAGTTGGACTGGATGGACCTTGTGGTCTCTTCCAATTCTATGATTCTATTCCTATTCCTATTTTTTTCCCTTCTCCCTCCTTTTCCCTATTCAACTCTATATCCGTGTCAGTCTGTAGAATCAGTATGCAATGCAGAATCTTTGCAGCACCTTTGGAGACTAACTGAAAGAGCCTGCGTTGTCCAGGGGATCTTTGATTTAGAGTTTCCTGCATGGCAGAATTGGGTTGGACTGGAGCCCGGTGGTCCCCTCTTCCAACTCTATGAGTCTAGGGCTTCAGCTGCCTTGGCTTTAAAAATCAACACTCTTTCAACTGGCCTCACCAAGTGTTTGTGGACTGAGTGGACTTGAGCATGGATGCCGTTGACTGACAGTGTCACCAGCTCCAGTTTTCACACAATGGATTCTAAAAAAGTGCAAAGATACACAAGTGTTTGGCCAAGTGTTAAGTGTGTCTTCGCTCCTTCTACTTCAACAGTTTCCTGAGAAACCCCCAGTGTGCACAATATTTCCAGGAGGGACGGAGTGTATTTGGATGAGAAAGGAGAAGTAGCAGTCAACTTGCCCTGGTGGGAATTGGGACTGGTGTTTTTCCAATGGGTACAGTTGCGTTCACAAAGCCATTTGGGCATTTGAAAAGACAGGGATCTGCAAACTCGACGTATTCTCCATTGCCGGATCCAATTATGAGTCCCAAGTTTGCTCAAAACAGGTGGGTTGAGCATTGGGGGGAATTGCGGGAAGAGACATGCCTACCTTTATCAGCACGAGTGGTCCAAAAGTCCACAATGAATTCAGAATTCCACAATTCTGGTTGCAGACTGAGCAGATGGTGCGGTGTAACACAAGAAATGATTGATGCGAAGTTTAATAAGAACACCACATAGATAGGCAAATGCTGCCCTCCGAGGGTGGTGGCATCTCCGTCTGTGGACGTTTACAAGAAGCTGGATGCCCGCATGGGCAGAATGGGGGATGGAATTGGCCACCCTTGTTGGGCCTCTTCCAACTCTATGATTCCTATGAGTATAATAGTTGGACCTGCACAGCACTTGTGGGTCCTTTCGATTAAATCATAGGTTTTTGATTGTGGCGCCCGAACTGGACAACAATATTCCAGGTGGGGCCCTGAACCAAAGCAGAATAGAGGGGCACATTCTTCCTTGAAAGAGATCCATCTTTAAGACCCTTTTAGATGACTTCAAGAAGTCAATAAAGATGGGTCTCTTCAGGGGCATGCCCCCGCCTTTCTCTGTAAGAAATGGGAGAAATCCCACTGTGTCAGAACAGCACCTTGTATAATGATTGTTTATTATTATGATTATTTGGGCCATCAAACTACAAGTTAGGCCATCCCATAGCAAACTACTAGGCCTCAACTACACGGAACTCAGAATACTAAAAAGGCTTCCCCCATTTTTGCAACGACTAGGCCTCGAAACTACAAGTTTAGTCTTTCAGTGGCAATACTAGGCCTAAAACTAAAGTCAAGGCCCTTCCCATAGCAAACTACTAGGCCCTTCAAACTACTACGACTCAGAATACAACAGCTTCCCATTGCAAATACTAGGCACAAACGACAAGTCAGAGAGGCTTTTCAGTGGCAACTACTAGGCCTCAACTACAATCCAGGCTTCGCATCTCATGCACTACTAGGGGGGGCTCAGAATACAGCCTCTCATTGCAACTACTAGGCCCTCAAACTACAAATAGGCTTTCATGTCAACTACGTACTAGGCTCATACTACAGTCAGGCCTCCCTAGCAAACTACTAGGCCTCAACTACAAGCAGCTTCTCATGCAACTTAGGCTCAGAATACAGGCCCCCCCATTGCACCCTAGGCTCATACTAAAGCAGGCCTCCCTAGCAACTACTAGGCCCAAACTAGGAGTCCATTTCGATCTGGCGGAAACCTAAATATGGTGAAAAATGAGGTTGAGGACCCAGGATGGTTGGTTTGTGGCGCAGTGGTTAAATGCCTGTACTGCACCATTCACTCAAAACCGAAGGTGCGAGTTCAACCACAAAGGGCCCAAGCGACTCAGGCTTCATCCTTCAGGGTCCGCTAAAAATACCCGACTGTTGGGGGGCAATTAAGCTTACTTGCTAATTAGCTGACTGCTGGTTCACCCGCTAGTGATCTTTGAATAGCGGTAGATAAATAAACAAATAATAATAATAAAATAGTGGAGGAGAAACCAGGGGATACGGGACTGCCAAAAAGACCAATTGTTACTAAAGCACGTGCGGCGGCTGCACGCGCCAGCCGGGCACCTTG
The DNA here is from genome assembly GCF_019175285.1 of Sceloporus undulatus. Classification (NCBI taxonomy): domain Eukaryota; kingdom Metazoa; phylum Chordata; class Lepidosauria; order Squamata; family Phrynosomatidae; genus Sceloporus; species Sceloporus undulatus. The sequence goes on from NC_056523.1 coordinate 1,248,327, forward strand.
CCTTCTTTGCCCGCGCAGCTTGTCGCATCACAACCCCTGTGTTGACTCTGTTCAAGCGTCTGGTTTACTAGGAGCGTCCAAGACCCCTTCACTTGTAGAAATCTCCGTAGCCAGGTGTCCCCCCTCCTGTGCCTAGCTTTTAATCCCCCCCGCCCCACGTCCCTTATAGTGCTCTCTTTTGGAGATTCATTTTGATTTAGCTGCCGCTCACCTGTTGACTCTATCAACTTGTGGTCACTTGGCTCCTAGATCCCTTCACACCTAGTTTCTTCAGCCATTGCCCCCCATCCAAACTGTGCATTCAGTTTTCTCTTCCCAAGGGCTGGAGATCTGCCACTGCAGGCAGGACCTTTGTCTGTCCTCCGTCCATAGATCCATAGAAACTGGAACCTGTTGGAAGGAAGTACAGTATAGCCTTCTCTCCTTGCCTCCCAGCAAATTCTGCTGTTTCCCCGTCCCCCATTCAACATCCCATTTTGGCTCCTACTGATTACGGCCAGACATCTTTGCAAATGTAAACAACTATGTTTCCGCTTAGATAAAGATTTCTTTATTTACCTGATTATTCAGAACTTGGTTAGGATGTAACTTCGTGGCATATGTAGGTTCCTCAAGCCTTTAGTAAACCTTGTTTAAACTGCAACTACTTGTGTTGTTTTTTGAGTAAATCTTGGTTTTTTAATAAGCTTTTGAGGGTAAAAACAAACTGAAGCTTAGGAACTTGAATTGCCCCACTTGTTCTTGCAAACAAGCGGTAAAAGGGGGCTAGACAAAGGAACTGTGAATGGATCTGTAATTGGTTGACCCGGCTGAACCCAAAGGGTGCTCAACAATGCAGCTTTTTCATCGGAGAGAGAACCAGTGGTCCACAGGGCTCTGTCCTGGCCCCAGGTGCTATCAACATCTTGATCAATGACCTCGATGACAGAATTGGGGCAACTTATCAAATTGCAGATGACAACCAATTAGGAGGATAGCTAATACCCAGAGGACAGGATCAAAATCAAAATGACCTGAATAGACTTGAAAAGCTGAGGCCAAAGCTAACAAAATAGAATTCAACACGGAGAAATGTAAGGTACTGCACTTGGGCGGGAAAATTGAAATGCACAGATATAGGATGGGGAACACCTGGCTAAGGAGAAACATGTGAAAGGGGGAGGAGTCCAAGTAGACCACAAGTTGAACATGAGTCAACAGTGCGATGCGTGCAGCTAACAAGGCCAATGCATTTTTTAGGCTGCATCAATAAAAGTATAGTGTCTAGATCAAGGAAGTATAGTGTGCCACTCTATCCTGCTTTGGTCAGGCCCCACCGGAATATGTGTCCAGTTCTGGGCACCACAATTAAAGGATTTGAAAAAGCTGGAGCATGTCCAAAGGAGGGCAACCAAAATGGTGAAGGGTCGGGAAACAATGAACTCTATGAGGAAGCTTGGGAGCTGGGGTGTTTAGCCTGGAGAAGAGAAGGTTAAGAGTGATATGATAGCCCTGTTTAAATATTTGAGGGATGTCATATTGAGAGGGAGCAGCTTGTTTCCTGCTGCTCCAGAGAACAGGACCGGACAATGGATGCAACTCCGAAAAGAGATTCCACCGTCACTTAGGAGGAACTCTCATGAGAGTAAGGGCTGTTGACATGGAACACAGTCCGTCAATGGAGGATGGTGGAACCCCACTTGAGGCCTTAAGGAGAAGCTGGATGGCTATCTGTCAGGGATGCTTTGAGAGGCAATGGGGTTGGACCGATAGCACTTGGAGTCCCGTCCAACTCTTGATTCTGTGATTCTAAAAGTTCCCTCTCTGGGAGCCCTTGGCTTGATGCTCCTTTCCCCCCCCCCCCCTTCTCTCGTGGTAGACCTTGCCCATGTCAGTGCGTCGATAGCTGTCGGCCTGGATACACCACGGTGGTTCGAGAAGAAACCGTTGCCTGCTACGGTGTGTGCTTGTGTGCAGAAGGGGACCTTCTCCACCCAGGAAGGGGGTAGGTGATGCCGGAAAAAGGCAGACAACAAGGACCTTGTTTTAGCTTGAGTCATGTCCAATAATAATGGACAGCATGTGTGCAGAGGCATAAAGTTTGAAGCTAGAACCATAAAAGAAGGAAAAAGTTTCCACCTTAACATTAGGGGACTTCTGACAGCGGGCTTTTTGAAGTGGAACACACTTCTTCTTGGAGGGTGGTGGAGTCTTCCCTCCCTTGAAGGTCTTTCAGCAGAGGCTGGAGGCCATCTGTCAGGGATGCTTTGGTTGTCTATCCTGCATGGCGGGGCTGGACGCGATGGGCGCCAGGAGGTGCGTCTTCCAGCTCTGTGAGGCGAGCAAATGGAAGACGTAAGGATGAGTAATTTTTTCTCGATGATAAACGCATTGTAAGGAAATCACAACTCAGAGTTTCAAGGGAACCTTCATAGTAGAGGTAAAGATGGTCCATCACAACGGACTTTCCTGTCGGGTGCATTGGACGTGAGGTCCCTAGTGCCTACCAACATACCGTAAGCCAAGTAGATTTAATGCCCAAACTAGAGGCAGAAAGGGAGGAGTCCAAAGTCCCTAAATGGCTATCTCCATTTAACAGTCATGTTGTTCTTATTGGTGATGGCATGTCAAAGTACAGAGGGAGGAAAACAAAGGTTTGCAGAATTTGGCTGAAGAGTGGAGTATGGAAGAGGGAAAACGCCATGCCCTCTACAAGAATAAGTGAAGAGCACACGGTGGCACAGAAGCTGACCGGCTAAGATATGAGAAGCAGAAAAGCCTAATAAGACAAGTAGAGACAAATCATCTGAATGCCAGTCAGGAGGGCGATATTACTGCCAACCTCGATGGCCTGGCTCGCCAAAGCACATAGTTATGTCACGCATGTAGGCCTAAACGATGCGTTCGCCCCCCGCGCCTCTTTCCAGCACCCACACCAAGTGACACCAAGGCTAGAGCGACATGCCCTTGGTCCAAACTCAGCCAAGACAGTACACCTGTAACCCCCCACGGGATAACAACGCGCCGCAAATAAAAACGAAATTTCCGGTTACGAAAAAAAAAATATTAATTAATTATTTCCGGGTTACGAAGGTTTTACCCGGGTTACGAAAAAACGCTGGCGCTTTTTAAAATGGAGCCGCGCAGAGCCGCGGCTTTTCCCCATTAGCGCCTATGGGAGTTCGGCTTAACGAAAAACTTCCGGGTTACGAAATGGGCGCCGGAAACGAATTAATTTCGTAACCCAGGGAGAGTGACTCACAAATGCTTCAGTTTCGGCAATTGGAAACCCCGCTCTCAAAAAATGAGATTGGATAGCATTTCATCTTGGTGCAGATGGCCTGGTTTCCCATAAGGCAAGAGCGGCACTGTGCATTACCGTCAGATGGGATTAGGCAACCTAAAGCAAGTGTTGTATGCAATGAGACAGATTAGGTAAATGGCAAAGAGGCTTGAGTTGCTCTCTTTCCGGCACAATGCGGACCATGCTTGAAGGTCCGAAGACCCAGGCATCCAAACAGGGGCCGGATCACTGCAATCCCCAAAGACAGAACTTGCTTGTCCTACACGAACCTCTAGGAACATCCTGGTTTCCTTTGGTCCTCTTCTCTTTTCAATGCACTTCTTGTGTTAGCAGTTTCATTAAATTCGGGAAACTCCGCGGTCAAGCCCACCGAGATCTCTCTACATTCTCATCGTCTCCCCCTCCTTCTTTCCTTCTTTCCTCCTTTCCTTCAGGGAAACCTACAAACCTACTTGCCTCCTCCAACAACAGGCCTTCACATCATCTCTCCATGCAATCTCTCTGGTGTTGGCTAAAACCATCACTGTGGGCGGCCTTCCGCTAGAAACAGCTGGACAGGGCAAGGAGGATGGCTGGAAAGACTCTGGCCACAGCATTGTCTTATCCTTTTCGTCCATCCAAGCGGTCATCGCACATCTGGCTCGCATCTCTCTGCCCCTTCCCGACTCTGACGTTAGAACTCCCAGCCTGGAGAGATCCTCCTGAAATGCAATAAGGGTCGGTGGCCATGTTCTACCTTTCCCTTGGCTACCTGGGCTTCCTGCGGCCACGGCTTCATGGTGGCTTTCTTGGGCTAGAAACTGCCTGGGCCTTCCGAAGCCAAGATGATCCCTTCAGCATGCGGGTCTTCTGCCAGCGTCTGGGTCTCCTTTGTGCCCACCTAATTGGGACCAAGGGAAAGTATATGGTGCCGTCCAGATCTTCTCCATCTTGGCTCCAGTGCTGGGCTCCTGGGCTGCATCGTCCCCCCAAGTGCTACATTATTTTATTCAGCCTATCTGAACACTAAAGAAGGACGAACAATAGTTTAGAGACGCACCTAATTCTACCCATTTTGGGCAGTCCAAACAATGACACCTTTATGGCCAACCAAAATGCACTACATATTGCAAAGTTTTCGAAATTGAACCCACAAAGATTTGGAGAATAAAGATATAGGGAATGATTTCTCAATTAAAACTTTTATAATTCCAAAGAAGTTTAACGGATCGAGAGAAGTCCTGTGTGTATCACAAGAAGCAGATTAAGGTATAGGATGTCCAAGCTAAGTTTGGTGCAGAGACAACTGTGAACTGTTCAGTTGTATGGATGATGTATGTTACAACTGGTCTTTCCTGCCTATTTGACAATATTAATATGAATTAGAAATCTAAATAATGCTTCATTTCTAGCCCCCGCCGAATCAACAGGGGATCCGGGCGGCGTAACAGCAGTGAGAGACAATAAAAACAATAACACAATAACCAATACCATACGTGGGACAAGTCCACAAAAAACAATATTAAGCAAATTAAATATAACATAATATAGTACCTAATAGAAAAACATAAAAAAGCAATTACATATGGTCAAAACCATAATTATATAACATAATAAACATCAAAATTACAATTACAGTCTAAAATTTATCACCTTAAAAACAATTATAACAGATCCAGTTCAAAGGAAGCAAAAACAATTTCCATGACTGCCTGCCAGGCCAACGCCCCAGCAGCCGACACAGGTGCCTCCTCTCCTCCTCTTCCAAGCGAGGGACCGATGGATGGGGTGGTGGGGGAGGCGACAAGGGAGGTTTCGCCTCGGCCAGCAGCGCCCAGAGCGGACACGGTGCGCCCTCTCCTCCTCTTCCAAGCGAGGGGCCGATGAGTGGGTGTGGGGGAAGGCACAAGCGGAGGTTTCAGGCCGCGGCCAGGCCACGGCCCAAGAGCTGACACAGGTGCCTCCCTCCCTCTTCCCAGGAGGGACCGATGGAGTGGGTGGTGGGGAAGGCAAAGCGAGGTTTTGAGGCTCTGCCATCCCAACGCCCAGGGGCCGACCAGGTACCTCCTCTCCTCCTCTTCCCCCAAGCGAGGGGACCAGGAGTGGTTGGGGCGAGGCACAAGCGGAGGTTTTCAGGCCTCGCCAGCCAGCGTCCCAAGAGCCCGAGCCCGCCGTGCCTCTCTCCTCCCTTACAGCGGGGGACTGATCCCGTGGGGGTGAGGGGAAGGCACAAGCGGAGGTTTGAGGCCTCTTCCAGGCCAACGGCCCCAGCAGCCGACACAGGGCCTCCTCTCCTCCTCTTCAGCGGGGAACCGATGGAGTGGGTGGTGGGGGAGAGACACAAGCGAGTTTTAGGCTCGGCCGAGGCCACGTCCCCAAGAGCCCCACAGGTGCCTCCTCTCTCCTCTTCTCAAAGCGAGGGACCGATGGAGTGGTGGGTGGGGAAGGCAGACAAGCGGAGGTTTTGGGCCTCTGCCAGGCAACGCCCCAGGGCCGACACAGGTGCCTCCTCGCTCCGCTCCTCGCAAGCGAGGGACCAATGTGGGTGGTGGCGATGGCACAGAGGAGGTTTTGAGCTTCCTCCAGGGCCAACGCCCCAGGGCCACACAGTCCCCTCCCCCCCTCTCCTACCTTCCAACGAAGGGACCGATGCAGTTGGGTGGTGGGGGAAGGCACAAGCGGAGGTTTTGAGGCCTCTGCCAGGCAACGCCCAGGAGGCCGACACAGGTCGCCTCTCCTCTCTTCCAAGCGAGACGCGATGGAGGTGGGGGGGGAAGGCGACAGCGGAGGTTTCACTCCCTGCCAGGCCAGCGTCCCAAGAGGCCGACACAGGTGCCTCCTCCCTCCTCCCCAAGCGAGGGATGGAGCCGTGGGTGGTGAGGAGGCACAGCGGTTTTGAGGCCTCTCGGCCAACGCCCCAGCAGCCGACACGGTCTCCGCTGCCCTCCTCTTCAGCGAGGACCGATGGAGTGGTTGGTGGGGGGGAACAAGCGGAGGTTTTCACAGGCCCGGCCAGGCCAGCGGCCCAAGAGCCGACACAGGTCCTCCTCTCCACTCTTCAAGGCAGGGAGCCGATGGAGTGGGTGGTGGGGGAAGGCACAAGCGAGGTGTTCAGGCTCGGCCAGGCCGCGTCCCAGAGCCGACACAGGTGCCTCCTCTCCCCCTCTTCCAAGCGGGGACCGATGGAGTGGGGGGTGGGGGACGGCACAAACGGAGGTTGTGAGGCTCTGCCGGCCAACCCCCGGGCCGATGCCAGGTCCACTCCTCTCCTCCTCTCCAGCGAGGGACCGATGGGGGGTGGGTGGGGAGGCACAAGCGGAGGTTACAGCCCTCGGCCAGGCCAGGCCCAAGAGCGCACAGGTGCCGCCTCCCTCTCCACCCTTCCAAGCGAGGGACCGATGGAGGGGTTGGGGGGGAAAGACAAGCGGAGGGTTTGAGGCCTCTGCCAGGCCAGCGCCCAGGGGCCGACGTCAGGTCCTCCTCTCCTCCTCTTCGAAGCGAGGGACCGATGGAGTGGGTGGTGGCGTGGCACAAGCGGAGTTTTGGACTCGGCCAGGCCACGCCCCAGGGCCGACACAGGTGCCCCTCCCCTCCGCCTCTTTCCAAGCGAGGGCCAATGGAGTGGGGGTGGGGGAAGGCACAAACGGAGGGTTTGAGGCCTCTGCCAGGGCCCGCCCAGGGGCCGACACAGGTGCCTCCCTCTCCTCCTCTTCCAAGCGAGGGGCCGATGGAGTGGGTGGTGGGGGAAGGCACAAGCGGGTTTGAGGCCCTCTGCCAGGCCACGCCCCCAGGGGCCGACACAGGGCTCCTCTCCTCTCTCCAAGCGAGGGACCAATGGATGGGTGGGGAAGAGGCACAACTGAGGTTTTGAGGCCGTTGCCAGGCCAACGCCCAGGGGCAACACACGGTGCCTCCTCTCCTCCTCTTCCAAGTGAGGGACGGATCAGTGGGTGGTGAGGGAAGGCACACCGCGTTAGGTTTGAGGCCCTGCCAGGCAACGCTCCAGGAGCAGACACAGGGCGTCCTCGTCCTCCTCTTCCAAGCGCGGGCCCGATGGAGTGGGTGGTGGGGGAGGGACAAGCGAGGTTTTTGAGCCTCTGCCAGGGGCCACTCCCGGGCCACACAGTGCCGCCTCTCCTTTCTTCCAAGCGAGGGACTGATGGGGTGGCTGTGGGGAAATCACAACGAGTTTTGAGGCCTCTGCCAGGGGGGGGGGGGGGGCCCCCCCCCCCAACCGCCCAGGAGCCGACACAGGTGCCTCCTCTCCTCCTCCTTCCAAGCGAGGGGCCGATGGAGTGGGTGGTGGGGGGAAGGCAGCAAGCGGAGGTTTGGAGGCTTGCAGCCAACGCCGCCCAGGGGCCGACCAGTGCCCTCTCCTCCTCTTCAAGCGGGGACCGATGGGTGGGTGGGGGGGAAGGCACAAGCGGAGGTTTTGAGCTCTCCAGCCCGTCCCAAGACCACACAGCTGCCTCCTCCCTCCTCTCCAAGCAGGGACCGATGGCTGGGTGTGGGGGAAGCACAGCGGAGGTTTTGAGCCCTCTGCCCAGGCCACCCCCAGGGGCCGACAGGGCCTCCTCTCCTCCTCTTCCAGCGAGGGACCCGATGGAGTGGGGGGGGGCCGATGGCACAAGCGGAGTTTTGAGGCTTCTGCCCAGGCCAACGCCCCAGGGCCGACACAGTGCCTCCTCTCCGCCTCTTCCAAGCGAGGGACCAAGGAGGGGTGGGGGGGGAAGGCAAAAGGAGGTTTTGAGGCCCTCTGGCCAGTCCAACGCCCCAGGGGCCCGACACAGGTTCCTCCTCTCCTCTTCTTCCAAGTGAGGGGACCAATGAGTGGGGGGGTGGGGGAAGGCACAAGCGAGGTTTTTGGGCCGTTGGCCAGGCCAACGCCCCAGGGCAACACGGTGCCTCCTCTCCTCCTCTTCCAACGACGGACTGACGCAGGGGTGGGTGGTGAGGGAGGCACACGCTAGGTTTGAGGCCCTCTGCCAGGCCAACGCTCCAGAGCGACACAGTGGGTCGCTCCTCTTTTCCAAGCGGGGACTGATGGAGTGGCTGGGGGGGAAGGCACAGCGGAGGTTTGAGGCCTCTCCAGCCCAACGCCCCAGAGCCGACACAGATGCTCCTCGCCTCCTCTTCCAAGCGAGGGGCCGGGAGGGGTGGGGGGGAAGGCACAAGCGGAGGTTTTGAGGCCTCTGCCAGGCCAGACGCCCCAGGGCCGAAGCGATGCATCCTCTCTCTGCTTCCAAGCAAGGGACCGATGGTGGGTGGTGGGAGAAGGGCACAGGGGCCCCCTGAGGTTTTGAGCCTCTGCCACCACGCCCCAGGGGCCGACACAGGTGGCCGTCCCTCCTCTTCTTCCAAGCGAGGGAGCGATGGAGTGGGTGTGGGGGAAGGCAAAGCGGAGGTTTTGAGGCCTCCTACCAGGCCAACACCCCGGAGCCGCACACTGGCTCCTCTCCTCTGCTTCCCAGCGGGACGATGAGTGGAGTGGTGAGAAAGGCCAAGCGAGGTTTTCAGGCCTTCAGGCCAACGCCGCCAGGGGCCAACACCCTGCCTCCTCTGCTCCCTCTTCCAGCGAGGGACAATGGGTGGGGGTGGGGGAAGGCACAAGCTGAGGTTTTAGGCCTTTGCCGGGCCAACGCCCCAGGGGCCAACACAGGTTGCTCCCTCTCGCTACTCTTCCAAGCGAGGGACGAGCCAGTGGGTGGTGAGGGAAGGCAGCACACGCTAGGTTGGAGGCCTGCCATCCAACGCTCCAGGAGCAGCACAGTGCGTCCTCGCCTCCTCCTCTGCCCAAGCGAGGCCTGATGGAGTGGGTGGTGGGGAAGGGACAAGCTGAGGTTTTGAGCCCTCTTCCAGGCCAACGTCCCAGGGGCCGACCACCAGGTGCTCTCTCCTCTCTTCCCAGGAGGGACTTATGGCTGGCTGGTGGGGGGAAGGCACAAGCCGGAGGTTGTGAGGGCCATCCAGGCCAACGCCCAGGAGCCGAGCCGCACAGGTGCCTCCTCTCCTCCTCTCCAGCCGAGGCCTGATGGAGTGGGTGGTGGGGGAAGGCACAAGCGGAGGTTTTGGAGGCCTCTGCCAGGCCAACGCCCGGGGCGCCGACACGGATGCCCCTCTCCTCTTCCCAAGCAGGACCGATGGATTGGGCTGGGTGGGGGAAGGCACAAGCGGAGGTTGTTGAGGCCTCTGCCAGGCCACGCCCCGGGGGGGCCGACACAATGCCTCCCTCTCCGCTTCTTCAGCAAGGGACCGATGGAGTGGGTGGTGGGGAAGGCACAGCCTGAGGTTTTGAGGCCCTCTGCCAGCCACGCCCCAGGGGCCGACCAGGGCCTCCTCTCCTCCTTCCAAGCGAGGGCCATGAGTGGGGGGTGGGGGGAGCACAAACGGAGGTTTTGAGGCCTCTGCCAGTCCACGCCCCAGGGCCGGCACAGTGCCTCCTCTCCCGCTGTTCCAAGCGAGGGACCAATGGAGTGGGGGGGGGGAAGGCAACAGCGAGGTTTTGAGCCGTTGCCAGGCCACGCCAGGGGCCAACACAGGTGCCTCCCTCTCCTCCTCGTCCAAGCGAGGGACGTGGAGTGGGTGGTGGGGGAGGACAAGCTAGGTTTTGAGCGCGTCTTCCAGGCACTCCCAGGGCCGACAGGTGCCTCCTCTCCTCTTTCTTCCAAGCGAGGGACTGATGGAGGGGCGGGGGGGAAGGCACAGGCGGAGGTTTTGAGGCCTCTTCCAGGCCAACGCCCAGGGCGGACACAGGTGCCCTCTCCTCTCGTCCAAGCGAGGGACTGATGAGGGCTGGTGGGGAGGCCAACGGGGTTTTGAGGCCTCTGCCAGGCCAACGCCCCAGAGCCGACACAGGTGCCTCCTCTCCGCCTCTTTCCAAGCGAGGGGCCATGGGTGGGTGGTGGGGAAGGCACAAGCGGAGGTTTTGAGGCATCCAGGCCCACCCCCAGGGCCGACACAGGTGCCTCCCTCTCCTCCTCTTCCAGCGAGGGACCGATGAGTGGGTGGTGGGGGAAGAGCACAAGCGGAGGTTTTCCAGGCCTCGGCCAGGCCAGCGTCCAAGAGCCGAACAGGTGCCTCCCTCCCTGCCTCTCCACAGCAGGGACCGTGGAGTGGGTGGTGGGGGGAGAGGCACAAGCGGAGGTTTTGAGGCGCTGCCGGCCAGCGTCCAAGAGCCGACCAGTGCCCTCTCCTCCCTTCCAGCGGAGGGACCGATGGAGTGGGGGGTGGGAAGGCACAAGGCGGAGGTTTCAGGCCCGGCAGGCCAGCTCCCAAGAGCCCCCGACCAGTGCCTCCTCGCCCCTCTTCCAGCGAGGGACCGATGGAGTGGGTGGTGGGGGAAGGCACAAGCCGGAGGTGACAGGCCGCTGCCAGGGCCACGCCCCAGGGCGACACAGGTGCCTCCTCCCTCCTCTTCCAAGCGAGGGACCGATTGGGGGTGGGGGAAGGCACAAGCGGAGTTTTCAGGCCCCGGCCGGGCCAGCGTCCCAAGAGCGACCAGTCCTCCTCTCCCCTCTCTCCAAGCAGGACCGGATGGAGTGGGGTGGTGGGGAAGGCACAAGCGGAGTTTTGAGGCCTCTGCCAGGGCCAACCCCCCAGAGCCGCACATGCCCTCCTCTCCTCTCCTCCAGCGAGGGACCTGATCCTGTTGGTGGGGAGGCACAAGCGGAGGTTTTGAGCCTCTGCCAGCCAACCCCGCGCCAACACAGGTCTCCTCTCCGCCTCTTCCAGCGAGGACCGTGGAGTGGGGCGTGGCGATGCACGCGAGGGTTTGAGGCCGCTGCCAGGCCACGCCCCAGGGCCGACCATGTCCTCTCTTCGCCTACGCTTCCGAGCGGGACTGATGGAGTGGGGTGTGGGGGAAGGCACAAGCGGAGGTTTTTCAAGGCCTCTGCCAGCAGCGTTCCCAGGAAGCCACACAGGGGCCTATCCTCTCCTCCTCTTCCAAGTGAGGGACCGATGGGAGTGGGTGGTGGGCGAGGCACAAGCGGAGGTTTTGAGGCCTCGGCCAGGCCAAACGCCCAGGGGTGCCGACACAGGTGCCTCCTCTTCGCGGCTCCTCTTCCAAGCGAGGGACCATAGAGTGGGTGTGGGGGAAGGCACAAGTCGGAGGTTTTTGAGGCCTTTGCAGGCCAATGCCCCAGGGGCCGACACAGGTTGCCTCCTCTCCTCCTCTTCCAACGAGGGACCGAGGGAGTGGGTGGTGGGGGAAGGCAGAAACGGAGGTTTTGAGGCCTCTGACAGGCCAACGTCCCATGGTCGGCTCCTGGGGTTAGAGACGGTTTAAGAGGTGAAATGAGAGACCCTGTTTTACTACTTGAAGGGATGTCATATTGAGGAGGGAGCAACTTGATTCTGCTGATACAGAAAATAGGACCTGGCAACAATCGATGCAAGCTACAGAAAAAGAGATTCCACTCAACATTAGGATGAACCTCCTGACAATAATGGCTGTTCAACACAGTGGAACACAGTTCATCAGAGTGTAGTGGAGTCTCCTTGTTTGGAGGTCTTTAAGCAGAGGCTGGATGGCCATCTTCGGGGATGTTTTGATTTGGATTTCCGCATGGCAGGGGTTGTATTGGTGGCCTTGCGGTCTCTTCACATCTATGATTCAATGATTCTGTGATTCACTTCAGATGGTAGGGGGGCTATCTGCAGATGCTGGCGACTCCTCCTTTGGCCATGCGGTCACTGTTAGATTTTCAAAGTCAAGGAAATTTAGGCAAGGACAGACGCCCAAAAAGGGTGGCCTACTGGTGGCTTATTTCCTCTGGAGGGAAGCCAAGCCACCAAACCGCGCGGCTTCCCTCCAGAGGAAAAAGAACCTGGAAAAACGGCTCTTTTAAGCTGCAGGGGTGATATAAAGTGTGCCACTTATAATGATGATAAAACAATGATAAATAATAATATGTATCCTCTTTTCACAAAGGAATAACAAAGCGATTCTACCGTAAAATAAAAGAGCAATTAAAAATTACAATTTTAAAAAACCCAAACCCCAACCCTCCATAAAAAGAGTTAACATAAAAAAATTAAACTATCCATAGAAATACAATAAAATTTTGGACAGATTAGTGCAGAAATGAGGTGGGGACGGGGATGGTGGTATCAACATTTTGGCATCAGTAGCAAGAGGTGTCAACAGCAGTGTTGCCAATTGCGCGACTTTCACGCGAAAACAGGGACTTGGCAAACTTTTCGGCATTTTTCGTGCCTGGCTCTATTTCAAGTGCATTTTTGGTGACTTTGGCCCATTTCTCAGCTCCAGACTGCTGCAGAGCAACCAACCCTTTGGAGTGTAACAGTTTCAGCCAATCAGAGAGAGGCTGGAGAAAAACTCTCTCTCTCCTCTCTCCCTCTCTCTACTCTCATGACTCCTCGAGAGCGAGGACGGCGCAAGAGCAAACCACAACTGTTTGGAGGAATCACACTGTTTTCAGCCATCAGAGAGAGGACAGTGATTGCCCCCCCCCGAGGCATTCTCAGGCTCCAGGGGAAAGCAAAGTGGCTGCTAAGGGACATGTGAATGTGATGTCCCGGAGTGTGTTGTGTGTTGTGTTTGTGATTAAACATGCCTCTGAGCATGGGCAGAGCACCCTGGCAGTTGGCATCCCTGCCCGTCTTCCAAGAATTTGTTTGGTGGCTCCTTTCGTTCTCTTTCCCATCGCCATCCATACTGCAGAAAATAATCCAGTTTGCACTGCTTCTAACTGCAGGTCCCTGCGAGTGATGGATTCTGGGCACAACAAACCACCAAGCGCCAGAATTTCATGCATGGAGCCCTGGCTGGCCGGTAAAAGCAGTGTCTCAACATGTCAAAACAAACTACAATCCCAGGATTCCCTGGTTTGACAGGGAATTGCCCCTCCACGCTTCCAGATCAATCAGCCCCAAGAGAGAGTCTACAGCAATCAGTGTTGCCAGTTTAAGTCCCATTCTTCAGCTGCATTTGGATTTAAAGTAATGTTAATAATAATAATAATAATAATAATAAATAATAGATGATGTAGAGAGATCTTGTAGCACCTTTGATCTCACTGAAAAAAAAAGTTGGCAGCATGAGCTTTCCTAGACTTAAGCAATTTCCCGATGCATGGAACTGTAGTCATTGTGGCACCAGAGCTCTTCTCACAAAACTACTTCCCAGGGTTCCTAGCACTGAGCCAGGGCAGTTAAAGCGTCTCAAACTGGATTATTCGGCAGTATGGTCGGACCTTGAGCATTTTAATACGAGGTCAAAAACTGCAGAATAATCAGTTTGACCGCTTTAACTCTCGGGCTCAGTGCTAGGGAAGCATGGGAATTGTAGTTTGTTGTGGCACCAGAGCTCTTTTGATAAAGAAGGCTCATGTCTCACAAAACGACAATTCCCAGGTTCCCTAGCACTGAGCCAGGGCAGTTTAAAGCGGTCTCAAACTGGATTATTTCTGCAGTATGGTTCGGATCCTTGAGCATTTTTAATAACAGGTCCAAAAACACTGCAGAAATAATCCAGTTTTGACCGCTTTAACTCTCCTGGCTCAGTGCTAGGGAATCATGGGAATTGGTAGTTTTGTTTGTGGCACCAGAGCTTTTTTTGATAAAGAAGGCTCAATGTCCTCACAAAACTACAATTCCGCCAGGTTCCCTAGCACTGAGCCAGGGCAGTTAAAGCAGTCTCAAACTGGATTATTTCTGCAGTGTGTCTTGGACCCAACTCAGCTGGCATTTCATCACTCCAGACTCCAAAGACCAACCAGTTCCATAACGTTTTTACTTCAAGGGCCCAGTGCTATGAAATCCTGGGAATTGTAGGTTGTTGTCACATCAGAGTTTGCTGAGAGAGAAGGTTAAATGTCTCCGAAAACTAGAATTCCCAGGATTCCCTGGGCACTGAGCCTGGCAATTAAAAGGGTGTCAAACTGGATTTATTTCTGCAGTGCGGTTCATCTGAACACATTTCATTTGGCACAAAGCTTCCTGAACCCCCTTCAAGGTCAAAATAAAGATCTTAAAAGGATGAAAGATCTTTGTTTGGTTCAATGGTGATTTTGAGATTGAATAAGTTACATTATTTTATTCAATATAATTTATGTTTATTTGCCAAAACAAATCCGCCATGTTAACATTATGGGAATTTTCCGGGAATTGTGACTGAATATTCCGTGTGATCTGGGGGGATTACGCGGGTTTGGGACAAACATTTCCGGGAATTATCTTCCAGGCTTGTTGCAACACTGGTCAACGAGGGGGAAGGTTGCCCGGTTTGGGCGGGTCCGACCTGTCCCGCCCCGGGTTGGCCTGCCTCCAACGGAGCCCAGGCAGAGAAGGAATCTTCCCCCAGCGAGGCTCTTTTTCAAATGTAGCGACCCAAAAAAAGGGGCCTACATTTGAAAATTTTCCTACTTTGGTCCCGAATTGATGTCGCCGGATAATGGCAACCCTAGAGGGGGAGGCAAGTCTAATGGATCTAACCTAGTCTGGGATCTGTCTCTAATGGCCTCTTTCTGAAGGCTTCCAAGGTGGAAATAGGACGGACTCTCAGAGCTTGCAGGTGAGAGTTGTTTTCCTAGAGGACTGAAAGGAAAACTTAGGTGATGTAGAGGCAGAGCATGCCAGTTCTTGAGGTCCGGGTTGGTGGCAGAGGTTTTTTTTTCCGCCGGAGGGAAGCCACAGCCCCGACAAACTCCGCAGCTTTCCGCCACAGAAAAAGAAGGCAAGTGCCGCAGCGCGCTGTGCAGGACGCCGCACTGGCCTTACGTAACAATTTGTCTTTTGGGCAGTCCAGTATCCCCTGAGTTTTCTCCTCACAAAACCAAATCCATCCTGGTTCCTCACCCATTTTCACCATATAGGGTTTTCCCGCCAGATCGAAACGGGACTCCTAGTTTGAGGCCTAGTAGTTTGCTAGGAGGCCTGAGTTGTAGTTTGACCAGTAGTTGGCATGGGAGGCCGACTGGTGTGAGAAAGCAGAGGAGTTGCAAGGGGGGGGCCTGGAGGCTGAGGCCTAGTAGTGCAATGGAGAGCCTGACTTGGAGTTGGGAGGCCAGAGTTTGCTATGGGAGGCCTGACTTGTAGAGGAAGCCTAGTAGTTGCCACTGAAGCCTGATTTGTGTTTGAGGCCTAGTAGTTGCAATGAGAGGCCTGTAGTCGAGAGCCTAGTAGTTGCAATGAGATGAGAGCCTGACTTGTATTTTGAGTGCCTAGTAGTTGCCACTGAAAGCTGACTGTAGTTTAGCCTAGTAGGTTGCTATGGGGCTTGATGTAGTTTGTTACGGCAGGAATCAGTATAGTAAATTACAATGACGGAGACAACAGCCAGAAGTTCAGTAGCTCAGATTATGCTTTATTTGATCATAGCAAAGAGAAGACCCTTTGAACACTTCAAGAAGAGCCAGCCTCGAAGGAGGGCTGCTGGCTCTCCTTGGCACAAAACCACAGAAACAACAAGCGGTCACAGTGTTCGTTTGACCAGAACAATACAGTGGTACCTGGGACGAATTACCCACTTACGAATTTTTCGGGATACGAATAAATCCCAGAGGGATTATGTTTCGGGTTCCGAACGTTTTTCGGGTACGAAAAACGCCGGCGCTGTTTAAATGGAGCCGCAGAGCCGCGGCTTTTTTTCCCATTAGCGCCTATGGCAATCGGGTTCGAAGGTTTTTCGGGTTACATTAGCCGCGGAGCGAATTAATTTTCGTACCCGAGGGAGCACTGTACACCATGTCTCATTCTTTCTGCACTTAAGCAAGTCTATATTTGCAATCCGTTGCAAGCTAGCAAGTTAACATTGGCCCCCTGTCCCCCCATGTCGCCCCCTCCCCTATATATTGCGTTAGTCAACCGCAGGACAGAAATTTCCCGTACGCGACGATGTCCAGTATACTGCCTAGGCATTTTGGTATCCCTTGTCACACATCTCCTACCAGTTAGGTTTGGCAATTTCTTGTCACATTAGAGCAACTTTGAATGTCAATGGCGTCTATTTCATTTAGCCTTAATTTTAGCCGCCTTTTACCCTACAGTTTGAGGCCTAGTAGTTGCCACTGAAAGCCTACTTTTAGTTTGAGGCCTAGTAGTTGGCAATACAACCATAAATCCACATGCAATACAATGGTATCTAAAATACATATTATAAACAATAATCCGTTAAAACCTGAATCAACCATACGAATAAAGACATCAGTTACAAGGTGCTGTTCGGATCACAAGTGGGATTTCTCCCACTTCTTACGAAGGCGGGGGGCATGCCCCCTGAAGAGACCCGTCTCTGGTGCCTTTGAAGGCATCTAAGTGGTCTTAAAGATGGGAATCTCCTCCGTAATTAATTCCATAACGTGGGGGCCATGGCAGTGAATTTTGTATGGGAAGTTGATATTAATCTAGTCTTGAGTACTGTACTGTAAAAGTTCTTCATGGAGTTCTGAGGGTGCGGAGCAGAATTTGTCGGGAGAGGCATTCCCTCAAGTAACTCGGCCCAGCATGTAGGGCTTTAAAGGTGGATGACCAACATTGGTATTGCGCCCGGAAGCTGACTGGCAGCCAGGGTAGAGATTTTAAAAACTGGTGTGACATGATCTGGTCGGATGTCCAGTGACCAGTCTGGCTGCTGCATTTTGAACAGCTGAAGCTTCCAAACCTGGTACAATGTAGCCCCAGTGTAGAGCGCATTGCAGAAATCTAGTCAAGAGATACCAGAGTATGTACACTGCTTCCAGGGCCTTTTGGTCAGGACGTAGCTAAGTGGGGGGGGGGTTTCTGGGGTCCGGACCCCCCCTTCAAGAGGAAGAGAGAAAAGGTGCTGTTGAGTTGGTCGTTCGCAGCGTACGCGCACAGCCCACAACAAAACGCCAGGGAGAGCACCACTTGCTCTCCTCTAGGATCAGGAGGAGCAGAAGTGGCGCCCTGGCCACTGGCGTTTGTTTGGGGCGTACGCTTGGTGCACACGCGCACTCCAGCAAGCACCTTTCCCTCTCCTCCCGGCCCTGGTAAAGCCAGGAGGAGCGCAAGTGCCGCCCCTAAACTTTTTGAGGGGCCTGAGGGGGAGGCCAAAAAGCCTGGAGGAGAGGGAGGGAGGGAGGGAGGGACAGGAGCTTGCATCGGGCTGCATCCACACTCAAGAATAACCAGGTTTGGCAGCGATTTAATCTTTTGTGGTCTTGGCTATGGAATTCTGGGAGTTAGAGTATGCTCTGGGGTCACAGATATTGACGCTTGGCTCCATTCTGGCTCATGGCTATGGAATTCTGGGAGTTAGAGTATGTTCTGGGGTCCAGATATCAAGGCTTGGCCCTTTTCGGCTCCTTCCCCTTCAGCCTTTTTTTTTCATTTTTAAAGAAAAAATAAATAAAATACACTTAGCTGGGCCCTTTAAGCATATAAATGGGGAGGCTTTGATGAGAGTTCCCTGCATGGCAGAATGGGGTTGGACCGGGATGGCCATTCTGGGGTCCTCTTCCAACTCTAGGATTCTAGGATTAATTAATTACCTAAGGAATCAATCTAAAGGTCTGGGCCTGCTGCCTCCGCCTTGGAAGCAAATCCATTGGAAGACCTCTGAGTTTTACTTTGCAAGGAGTTTTTATTTTCCTTATTTTCTTTTTAAGGCGTTTCCCAAATTCTGCCAGAGGATGAATTGGGGCCTGGAGTCCTATGGCTCTGCTCCAGGCAATGCTGACTGCAGCACCACAGACTGCTGGGAACGAGCAGTCTAATAAGGCTGCACACTGCAGAAATAATCCAGTGGACCAGAGCTCTCTGACAAAGAAGGCTAAATATCTCACAAAACTACAATACCAGATATTGTTTTGTTGTTTGTTGTTGTGTTATTTCTTATATCCCCCTTTCTCTCCAATATACAGACTCAAGGTGGGTTATTTCCATAGCATTAATCTATATATATCTTTCTACAATGTAGAGGGACACCCCCATTACATAATTTGTTTGGGGATTTTTTGATTGAGATTTCCTGCATGGCAGAATGGGGTTGGACGGGATGGCCATCTTGGGGTCTCTTCCAACTCTAGGATCCATGATCTATATCACTGTGAGCCTACTGGTGATTTTAATTGTTTTTTAAATGTATAAAGTCTATAATGCAAGCCATGCACTGATGGACTATATTGCACAAACTTTGTATTTATTGATTTTATCCTGCCTTTCTCCAAAAATAGGATTCTTAAAGGGGTTTGTTTTTATAAAAAGAAGGAAGGTATAATGTCTGGGAATTTAAAAATATGACAGACAGACAGACGCAGTTAGACAATGAGTCTTGGAATTAAAATTGTGGGCATGTGTGTATGTAGTGTGTGTGCGTGGTGTGTGGTGGTGTTTGGGAATTAAAAATCCCTCTTGGAAGTGGGAATGAAATGTTGTGTGGCTGCAGCCGTGGGTTCTTAGCTCAGCTCAGAGTTGGAATGCAGTGTCCCCAGCATGAACAGAGTGCTTCCGGCTGCTGCTCATGTGTAACAGCTGCGCTTTGCTTTATCGAGCTGAATTTATCTGATATAAACGCCTTCAGAGGCAGGACTCAGTTTGCATCTGCACTTAAACAATAATCCAGTTTGATGCCACTTTAGTTGCTCTTGGCTCCATATTGTGGAATGCGGGACTTGTAGTTTGTTGCGGCACCCTGACAGAGATGGCCAAACAGCTCCTCAAAACTACAAATCCCAAGATTCCATAGCGCACGGAGCCATACGGAAGTTCAAGTGGTGCCATTCTAATGTAAACGCTCGACCCCCTTTTTGTGTCTTGGGTGGGTCTAACCTCTCAAAATGGTGGCACTTAGTCTGGACCCCCCCCCCTTCCCAATCCTGGCTACATCCCTGTTTTGGTCCAGGCAGAGACGCAGTTGGATATCAGCTAAGCGATACAAGCACTCCTGCCATGCATCCTCACTCAGATAAACTGTAGACATGGTTCCAGGAGTACTCCCAAACTGCGAACTTTGTCCTTTAGGGGAAGTGTGACCCCGTCCAGGACAGGTTGACAAATCTCTCTCCTGGACTTGGGTTTACCTGTCACAGTACCTCCGCTTTCTCTGGATTCAGTCTGAGTTTGTGTTTTCCCTCACAGCCCTTACCGACCAAGACACAGGCATCCAGAGGAGAGATGCCATCCTTAAGTCACTGCAATAGTCGGGGACATAGAGAAATAAATTTGGGTGTCATCAGCGTACTGATGGCAGCACGCCCATGTCTCCGGATGATCTTCTCCCAAGGCTTCATGTAAATGTTAAATAGCATGGGGGACAGAATGGCGCCCTGAGGAACCCAGATGCAGCTCTCTCTTGGAAGAGCAGCTGTCCCCCAGCCTCACCATCCTGAATCTGCCTGAGAGTAGGAATGGAACCACTGGACGTGGCCCCCCAATACCTTACTCCTTCAGGCGTTCCAGAAGGATACCATGGTCTAGATATCAAATGCCGCTGAATGTCCAGAGCAACCAGCAGGATCACGCTTCCCTTCGATGCCCGAACGGAGATCATCGACTAAGGCGGACCATAGCAGTCTCGACCCGTATCCGTCTTGAAGCCAGTTTGAAATGGGTCCAGATAATTGGTTTCATAAAGACAGCTTGGAGTTGGAAGGCGACTGCCTCCTCGATCACTTGCCCAAGAATGGTAAAAGGGAGACCGGTCTGTAGTTGTTTCTCTAATCAGGGGGTCCAGGAGGGTTTTTTCAGGAGCCGTTTCTTTCACAGACCGCCTGTTTTCAATGTAGTGGAAGTATCCCTGCCGGAAGGATGCATTTATTATAAGTTGTAGTAGTTGTGATGGGTCATCACAAACTAAACACTAACATCTGGTTTAGTGTACTGAATGTTATTGGTGGAAATTCCTTGTTGAAATAGAAAGCTATAGAAAGAATGGAGTCACCTTTGCATCCAGAGGGATAGTTTTTAAAATAGAGGCTTGGCGTTTAGAAAAAATTAGAGCGAAGGAGTGAAAAGAGCATCATGACCCATAAGAAGCTGCCACCAGCAGAATTAGACATAATATACACAATTGAAGACAAGGATGCATTGTCGATGTTCAGAAGCAAAGTTAGAAGGAAGCTACTAAATTCCTAAAGGAGGGGGTAGGAAGTGATGGATGCAGTTTTAATGTATGCATGTATTTCGGTTCTGATTGTAAGAATTCTGTATGTTTAAATTGTAATTAGCCAATCAGGTGTATTGAAGAAGCTTCTTTGTCTTGAATAATATAAAAAGAGCCATTTTTGTCTTGTTCGGGGCCTCAGCTTTTTGGAACTTGAATTCCACTGAGTTTGTCGACAATTGGAAAAAACGTATGGATTTGCATTCTACTAGGTCCTCTTCCCAATTTCTTTTGCTCTGTCAGTCCTAGAACTTTAAGTTTCCTGAAATTTCTGTTACAGTTAACCTAGGACTCTGGGAGCACAGGGTTCAAATCGCTGCTCAGCAGGGAGACGCAGTGGGTGACCTTGGGCAAGTCACACTCTCTCTCACCTTTGAGAACTCCCATAGTGCCTTCTGAATAAAGCAGTGCAGGGGTATTGTACTAGGTCTCTGGGAGACCAGGGTTCAAATCCCTGCTCATCCGGTGTGTGGAAAAGGCGGGATAAAATAAATATAATAATAGTAATAATAATCCAGATCCACAGTTCAACCATCCACTTGAAAATCTTAAAATAATAATAACAGCAAACCAAAAAGCAAGCCACGACTTGAGCATCCACGGATTTTAGTATCCCACAGGGGGTCCTGCGACCAAACCCAAGTGGACACCAAGGGCCCCCGTATATGGCTAATAACTATCAGCTTCTATCAATGCAGGCGGAAAAGAGCATTTGCCTTCTTGCTGCGGCACACACACGCTGGCTCAGGTCAAACTGATGACCATGAAATCCAAAAGGTGCAACAAGATCCCTTTGCATACTGATTTCCAGACTAATAACGCTGACCTTTGGAATAATCTCAGAGTCCTTATGTATGTAGTTCAGCTAAATACCTAAAGTCCTAAAATCCTGCATTGGTTTCTGCAGCCTAAAGGTAGAACTGTGTCCAGTGGACCCTTGTTATACGCTGGGGTTTGGCTCCCAAGATCCCCCAAATATAACAAAATCTGTGGATGCTCAAGTCCCACAATATAATGGTATAGAAAAATGGTATCCCTTATAAAAAATGGAAAAGCAAGGTCGATATTTGACATTTATACTTTTTGGAACATTTTCCAAAACGTGGATGCTTGAATCCGTATATAAAAATCCGTATATAAGAAATGCCAACTGTATTTTATCCATGGAATTGCATTTTATATTAATCCAGCCCTGTTTTGAGTATAGAGACTCAAGGCAGCAAACAAGATTTAAAACAACAGACAGACAGTATTGCCAAAAAGCTGAAAAAGTTGTTTGCAAAGTTCTTTGGCACCTTTCCACCGCCTTGACTCCTGTGCTGGAAGAGGATATATTAATTATAGAATCATGAGTTGGAAGAGACCCAAAGGCCACCAACCCTTCTGCCATGCAGGAACTCTCAGTCAAAGCATCCATTGACAGATGGCCATCCGCTCCGTTTGAAGACCTCCAAGGAAGGAGACTCCACCTCAGTTCAGAGGAAGGGTGTATTCCACTGTCGAACAGCACTACTCTCAGGAGGTTCCTCCAAATGTTGAGCTGGAACTCTTTTCCTGGAGCTTGCATCCAGTGTCCGATCCAGTTCTATGGAGCAGCAGAAAACAAATCTGCTCCCTGCTCAATAGGACCTTACCACACAGGGCACAGAAGTAGGTCAGTTCGCATGGGCCAATCGTATTTGCGTCATATCGCATCATTCATTCCACTCGCGCTCTCTGAAACGCTTTGCCAATTCATATTTGTGTCATATCGCATCGTTTCATTCACAACTGGGTGGCCTTCCAAATCGAGGTTTTGCGCATCGGCTAATGCGTATTCAGCCAAGTGAGGCAAGTGCGATTGGATAACCACACCAGCCCAATACAATATGTATGGGCCGATGCACATTGGCAGCTTTGGGCATGCTCTGTGGGGCTCTGAACGGGGGCAACATTTTTAACTTCGGGGTGAAGAATGAGGTCACTGTTTAGTGCGTAATATGCGAGATTGCTGCCTATAGACCTTACGAAAGGGGTATGCACCTCTGTATATGTGGTGTGTGTGCGCGTATGTGTGTGTGTAGATATATATAATATGCACACACACACATACATATATATATATATAATACTTATATATTATATACACATAGTGGTACAGCCAAAAGTGAGATGCTTTTTTTATGTGTACACACACATCTGTCGCTTGAGTGTTTATATATAGTGTGTGTGTGTGTGTGTGTATGTGTGTATACATACATACACATATATACACACATATACATATACATTCCCCCCCCCAACACACAAAAGGTTTCCACTTTACTGTTTCAGTGGAAATAATGCTCCCCAGCCCCAGCGGTTGTGCTAAAAAGGGGAAAGGGCCATGGAAGAAGAAGGGGGAAATCAGCGCAGCATCAAGGGGAAATTGTAACCGATGGTCTTCAGGGGAACCAGCGGATTGGATGTTCACACGCCAAAGCAGCAGAGGTTTCGCAGGCCATCAAACGGATCCCGCCGATCCACTAATTTTGCGCACTCGCAAACGGAGGAGCCGGCTGCCTTCGTTCGGAAA
>NC_056523.1:1271253-1288125 GCF_019175285.1 Sceloporus undulatus
GGAACCCCGCCGTGAATACGCATTGGCCAAAGCGTATTCACGTTATATCGCATTGGTCAATACATATTCTGAGCTCACAGGTGTGGAACACCAATGCGATATAACACAAATACGCATCGACCAATGCGAACTGAGACTACTTCCGCACTCAAAAAATCCCTGCGTGGTAAGGTCCCATGACAGCTCTTCAAAACCAAACACAGGAAGGTGATACTATATTTAATAACAGCAACCAGGATCATTATAGCTAGAAAATGGGAAAGCGAATAACCCCAACTCCCAGAAGAATGGATACAGAAAATACATGAACTAAGAGAAATGGACAGATTAACACATTCAATTAACCATAAACATAAAGAGAAACTAGAAGAATGGGACCTGATTCTACAATACTGGGAATAAAAAATAGGCATTAAAAAGGACTTATTGAAGCATTAATAAAAAATCAGTATACTTTGATAACTACTAAAGAACAATGATCATTTCTGTTATTTTTATGTTGAAATGTAACAATGTGATTAGGAAGGAAGAACAATATATGGAAGGGCAAATACAATTTGAATGAAAACAAATCCATCTAATCCATTGCTCCATTGTGTCCTATTCCCTGGAGCAGCAGAAAACAAGCACGCTCCCCTTCAAATACTTATTTTTAAATGATATTTACAGTATTAACCTTAACATACAAATACAATGTTCAACGTATAATATACACAAGTCAGAAACAAAAGCCTTTGCTTGAGCCAAAGAGGGATTTTCTTTTGTTGCCAAGTGCAAAACAATACAATTCAAAAGCAATACAAAATATTGAAATATGTAAACATACAAAAAAATAACTAAACAATTTTAAGGATTAAAACAGTTATAAATTAAAATATACTATATTAAAATACAAACCATTAACGTAACATTTTTGTAGCCCAGCATTAAAAACCCAGACCTGTGTGTGTGTGAATATAATAAATGCAAACGTCTTTTAACATATCTTTATTATAACTTAATTATTGTTAATTATTTTTATTGTTATTTTAATAGATTAATTTTAAATCTAATGTGTTTAATTTTGTTTTAGGGGGACATGGGGATTTGGTATATGTTACTATGTGTTCTATATTGATCTGATTTTAGATGTAAGCTGCTTTGATTGTTGCTACAAAAAAGCAGGGTATGAATAAAGGTTTTATTTATTTATTAACTTATTTATTAAGCTGATGATACCTTAGTCCTTTTGTTACCAGCTTGATTCAAACACTTATTAGTTTTATTCTGCTGGAAAGCGTCACGTCCGTCGATGGCGCTATAGTCGGCCCTCCTGCGACTTTGACTTCTGCCGACTGGATCCTTTGCGGCTTTGATTCATGCGGCCTCTCTAGGAATCTCTAGGTCCCAGGGCACAATTCTGCCAAAAGTTGACCATAGAGTTTTGCTGGAGGATCTAGAGGCTCCTGGAGAAAACACTTCTCTAGGCATTTGTTGGCCCTCCAGATTGAGTCTATCATTCTCCCTGATCCGAAATCAGATATTCCTAAATGCAAGCGTTGTCCACTTGGGAGGTGGAGACAGTGTCACCTTCCTCATACACTTTCCTAATAATGTTTCACAGCATTACTATAACAATCATTGCTCACATGTTTTTTCATTACAGACTGAGTCTTCCTTATCGGGAACTTCAAAAGCTGAAATATTCCAAAGCCCAAGTATTGCCCATCTGGGCGGCTGAGGCAGGGTCTCCTTTGCTCTCTGATGATGGCTCAGTGGACGCCAGCCAGTTGTTTAGCGCACAACATTCTTTAAACTATAAGAAACAGAAATGAGGTTTTGTGTTTAGATCTGGGTCCCATCATGTCCAAGATCATCTTTCATCATGTGGATGCAAATATTCCAAAATCCAAAATACTTCATTTTGGATAATAAGGGAGCCTCAAGCTGTAACAAAGTTTCTGTTCATATATATATATATATATATATTATTTATATTAATTATACAGTATGCTAAAGTATACTATATAGTCGAGTATATAGTATAGTTTTAATAAATAATATATTAAATTGGGGGGGAGGATCAGGATACGGGAGTTTTTTTAATTGCAATTTTATTTGTATGATGTTTTATCCTTTTAATTGTTGCAATCCGCCATGATTCCTTAGAGAAAAGGCAGAATATATATAAATTATATTATTATTTTAAATATATATATATATATATATATAAAATACTAATATAATATAATGATAAATATATATTTAATAAATAGCATGACATAGTATGCTATATTATAGTCCATGGTACAGTAGGCTCTCCACGTTTGTGGCTTTGACTTTTCTGGATCTGATTCCCTTGCAGGCTTTTCAATTCCAGGGAGGAAGCAGGTCTTTTGTCAGGCTAATGGCTCTTAATGGCCCACTTCTTCCAATGGCTTTTGCATGACAAGGGAGAGCATGGCAGCTTTGCAAATAACTTGCTCAGAGGACCGGAAACACGTGACTCCCTCTCCCTCCCCCCTTTTTCCCTCCCTCCCCCTTTTCTTTCGCTTTTGCTCAGGGACAGAGCCTGCCTAGCAACCGGTGACGTCAGTGCGGGGAGCCCTTCTTTCCCATTGGTGGAGCGTGTGCTTTGTTTTATTTCCTGGAGAGATCCACGTGACCCCGGATTTCCCATCCAGAGAGGGCCGGGCTGCAGCATTTGGGGAATCTGCTCCGGTGAGTCATTCATTCCGGTGCCTTTAAACCTCTTGCGTTGAATTGCATTTGGTTGCATTTCATAATCCCATTATTATTATTATTATTTTGCAATTCAGTGGCATGCCTGCAAAAGAAAGAAGGGTTTCCTGAGCATGCAAAGAGAGCAGGGCAGGATCGAGGCCCCAGCCACGTGCAGAAAAAAAGGGACCCTCAGCCTCTTTTTTGCAGCCACTTCGTGTCCCAGGGAAACCCCCCAGACTCACCTTTTTGGGAGCCAGGAAAAAAGCTCCCCAGAGAGGAGCAGAAAGCAGGACCAGGTGGCCAGAGACTGGGCAAGATCTGCAGCATTAGGAGGGATATATATATGTGTGTGTGTGTGTGTGTGTGTGTGTGTGTGTGTGTATATATATATATATATATATATATGTTTGCAGGATGCAGAAAAGCCTGGTAGAATGGGGAGATTTCAGCAACCACAACAACATTAGGAGGGAAATGTGAATGTGTGTGTGTGTGTGTATACATATATAATTGTTTGCAGGATGAGGAAAAAGCTGGTAGAGTAGGAAGATCTTCAGTATCCTCAACATCATTAGGAGGAAAATATATATGTATAAGTGTATACACACACATATACATATACAGTTTAATTTGCAGGATGCAAAAAAGGGTGGTAGAGTGGGAAGATTTCAGCATCCTCAACAACATTAGGAGGGAAATGTGTGTGTGTGTGTGTGTATATATATATACACACACACATATACACAATTGTTTGCAGGATGCAGAAAAGGGTGGTGGAAATTGCTTTGGGGGGGTTCTCTTTTTGGCCACCAACTCCCATCATCCCCCAGCTTGGCCACATGGGCCCAGGGCTCCTGCTGAGCCCCAGGGGTTGGCTGGCCATGGACCCCTGGCTTCCCTTTTGGAATCAACCTTTGTTTTTTATTTTATTGTTTGTTGTTTATTTTATTTATTTTCAATTACTCTTTTTTAAAAGTGATTTTTCATTACAAAATTTTGATTTTCCGCATTTATCAGATGGAGCCGTAACACTTAAAGCTGCATCAGAAATTTTAAAAATGTGTATGTTTTTAATGTTTAATTTTATATTGTTTTAATTAGATGATATTAACTGTTTTTAATTTTTTACTATGTTTTTCTTATTTTTGTGAGCCACTCCAGGTCCCTTTTTTGAGAAAAAGGCAGCATAACAATGAAATAAATGAATGAATGAATAATTCCTGCAGTGCGGATGCAGCCTTAGACATAATAAATCCATCTGTCACATCGTCCATTTTCCATTTTTGACTTTCCAAAACCTCTAATTTCCCATCCAGATCTCCTCTTCGTTGTTCTGCATCATCAGGAAAAGGTTTCACTCTCTCTAGGTAAGTTTTTATTTAATTGTTAACTTATCAAGTTCTACCGTTTCTGTCCATTCTGGAGCAAATCCTTTAAAGGGGAAGAAGAAAAAGTTCATTTGTAAACTATGAATCTCCTGAATGAATTATATTAAAGTGGAGTAAAGTCAGCTTCCTTCCCTGTTCAGGAATCCACAGCTTGCACGCCAATGCTGTTCCCCAAATGCTACAGTGGATTCCCTTCAAGGACTTAGTGGACTACAACTCCCACAGTCCCCCATCTGGGCATAGGGGCTCCATTTGAACAGTGTGGTGCATACTTGGGTTAAACTATGAATCTCATGGTGAGCAAATGAATGCCTTGAGAGGATGAAAGTTAGCCTCCCTCCCTGCTCAGGAGTCCCCCAAACACAGGGGTTTCCCTCAAGGGCTTGGTGGATTACAACTCCCAGCAGTCTGTGAAGCAAGGGTGGAGGTGAGGAATGATGAGTGTTGTAATCCAACTGGGGCACAAAGGCTGTGTGTACCTTGTGTGAATCTTGCATCCACCCAGATGTTGCAAGTGTTGGACTACAAGTCCCATTATCCCCTATCTTATTCTGCCAATGGGAAATCCAGCCCCACCCCAGAGAGGATAGTTCTCTGGTAGCTATGAAAGTTCGCAATGTACAAATGTTAAAAAGCAATTTATCTGAAAAACTGTGTTTTTCTGGACTACAATTCCCGTCGTTCCCCAGAGAATATGGCCAAGAAATACGGTTGGGGAGAGGAACGCAGTGTGCCCTCCGTATGGGCTGAGTTTAGGGGTGCAGGACCCTAAGTGGAAATGTTGCAAATAAAAAACACAACTTTTTCTTACCTCTCTAGGAATCTCTAGGTCCTCCAGCACAACTCTGTGGTCATCACTTGCTGGTCATTAACCATAGATTTCCACTGGAGGACCCACAGATTCCTAGAGAAGTACTTTCTCTAGGAATTGCTAGCACTACTCTTTGGTCAACATTTGCTGGAAGCTGACCATAGAATTGTTCTGGTGGACCTACAAATGCCTTTGTTCCTTGTTCTCTCTAGGAATCTAGCTCCTCCAACACAACTTCTGGTGGATGCTGACCATAGAGTTATACAATCATGGAAGAGACCATAAGGGCCATCCAGTCCAGCCCCATTCTGCCATGCAGGAACTCTAAATCAAACCACCCCAACAGATGGCCATTCAGCCTCTGCTTAAAGACTTCCAAAGAAGGAGATTTTAATACACTCCAAGGGAGTGTGTTCCACTGTCAAACAGCTCTTTCTGTCAGGATGCTCCTCCTAATGTTCAGCTGGAATCACTTATGACCTTAATGGATTAGAAAGCTGGGCCAAAGCTAACAAAATGAATTTCAGCGCAGAGAAATGCAAGGTACGGCACTTAAGGCGGAAAAATGAAATGAACAGATATAGGATAGAGGACACCTGGCTGAACAAGAGACTTATTCATGTGAAAGGGATCTAGGAGCCCAAGTAGACCACAAGTTGAACATGAGTCAACAGTGCGATGCGGCAGCTAACAAGGCCAATGCAATTTTAAGCTGCATCAATAGAAGTATAGTGTCTAGATCAAGGGAAGTAATAGTGCCACTATATTCTGCTCTGGTCAGGCCTCACCTGGAATATTGTGTCCAGTTCTGGGCCCCACAATTAAAAAAGGACATTGAGAAAGTGGAGCGTGTCGAAAGGAGGGCGACTAAAATGGTGAAGGGTCTGGAAACCATGAAGCCCTATGAGGAAAGACTGGGGATGTTAAGCCTGGAGAAGAGAAGGTTAAGAGGTGATATGATAGCCCTGTTTAAATACTTATAGGGATGTCATATTGAGGTGGCAGCTAGCTTGTTTTCTGCTGCTCCAGAGAACAGGACCCGGAACAATGGATGCAAGCTGAGGAAAAGAGATTCCACTACATTAGGAGGAACTTCCTGACAGTAGGGCTGTTCGACAATGGAATGCACTCCTTCCTCGGAGGGTGATAGAGTCTCCTTCCTCGGAGGTCTTTAAACAGAGGCTGGATGGCCATCTGTCAGGGATGCTTTGATTTGGATTTCCTGCATGGCAGGGGGTTGGACTGGATGGCCCTAGTGGTCTCTTCCAACTCTATGATTCTATGATTCTGTGATTCTGTGATTCTATGACTGTGTTCGGTTCTGGGCATCACAATTCAAAAAGGATATTGAGAAACTGGAGTGTGTCCAAAGGATGGTGACTGAAATAGTGAAGGGTTTGGAAACCATAAAACCCTATGAGGAGAGACTTAGGTAGCTAAGGATGTTCATCCTGGGGAAGAGGAGGATAAGGAGTGATATGATGGCCCTGTTTAAGTATTTCAGGGGGTGCCATATTAAGGACGGAGCAAGCTTGTTTTCTGATGCTCCAGAGATTAAGGCATGGTCCAGGCAGATTGAAGTGTTCTACAAGAAGTTTTTGTGTATTCCCATTTCTAACATTTTATTTATGTCTGTTTATCTTTCAATGCAGGGCTGGCCTGTTTTCAGTGTAGAATGTGAAAGACATTATTGACAGAGGATGGCATGTATGACTTTAGAGGATGAGCAAGTGAACATCCTTCTAATGTTGTGGGTGATGGGATTAGGTCCTGTGATGACATTTCCCAAGTAGATGCGTTTGCAGAGTTGGCATTTGGGTTAGTGGCAAGGTCTTGTATCCTTCTCCTCATATGTATCGTGTGTTCTCCTATAAATAAGGAACCATTTGAGTAACTCTTTGTGTACAAAATGTTTGTCACTTTTATTCTTAAAACCAAGGGTCTGCTCCATGTCCATGTTTTCTTCAACATTTCTATGCATGGAAGCAGTGTTTAATGTCTAGATGTTTAACATAGTAGCTTTTTAAGTTTCTAACTGCTCTGATTATAGGGAAAGTATGGTCATGGTCTTTTCAGAACTTGACAGCCAGTGGGCTGTCAAATTTTGGAGGTTATTATTATTGTGTATCTTTACAACTGACCCTATCATAGTGTGTTTTGTGTGTGTTTGTGTGTCTGACAGTTTGTGACTTACCCGAGGTCACCCAGTGGGTTTCCATGGCCAAACAGAGAATTGAACCCTGATCTCCAGAGTCATAGTCCAACACTCAAACCACTACATGCCAAGATTCAAATTTTTGCTCAGCCATGGAAACCCACTGGGTGACCATGGGCAAGTCACACTCTCTCAGCCTCAGAGGAGGAAAATGGCAAAACATCTCTGAATAAATCTTGCAAAAGAGAGCCAACACTATGTAGTAGTTTGAGTGTCAGACTATGATGTGGACAGCCAGGGTTGGGGTCTTTACCCAGCCACAGAGGTCCACTGGGTGACCTTGGGAAGGTCACATTCTCTCAGCTTCAGAGGAAAGCAAACCTGCTGTAACTAGAACTTGCAAGTGAGAGACAGCATGGTTTAGTGGTTTGATTGTTGGACTAGGGCTCCAGTAGACCAGGGACTAAATCAGCCATTACCCAAGGTTTCGATGTAAGTCCAGGAAAGTCCCCCCCCCCCCCAGGATACAGAGGGTCATACCTGGTTTATTTGTTTGCTTATTTACTTTAAGGCATGGATGTGCCACCTGTCAGCTTATGAGAGGGCATTGGATAATTGATAAAAGCATACCAGACATTAAATACATAGGTGAAAACTTTTAAACTAAATATTGCTCCATAAAGCTAAATTAGAATCATAGA
This sequence comes from Sceloporus undulatus, assembly GCF_019175285.1. Classification (NCBI taxonomy): domain Eukaryota; kingdom Metazoa; phylum Chordata; class Lepidosauria; order Squamata; family Phrynosomatidae; genus Sceloporus; species Sceloporus undulatus. The sequence continues at coordinate 1,279,012 of NC_056523.1, forward strand.
ATCATAGAGTTGGAAGAGCCCACAAGGGCCATCCAGTCCAACCCTCTTCTGCCATGCAGGAAATCTCAATTAAAGCATCCCCAACAGATGGCCATCCAGCCTCTGTTTAAAGACCTCCAAGGAGGAAGACTCCACCACAATCCCCATTGAGGGAGGGTCTTCCACTTGCTAATTGAATGGAAATCAGAGGTTTTTCACTTTTGAATGCAACTGAGCTTTGTCAGGGTGATGAGAAATCCTAACTGCAAAGGAGGACAAAGCAGCATAAAAAGGACATTCAAGAAAAATGTATGACATCAAAGCAGAAAACAATCAAATAAATATAAATTCATGCCTCTTAGTCATGCTCCAAACGGAGGACATCTGGGTATTCCTCCTGGACAGAAGGTGGAAATGTAGAAAAGCAGGAGGGCTGGTCACCCTGACCTTTGCTAATTGACTGTTTTTGCACTTTTGAATGCAATTGAACTTTGCTAATTGAATGCAAACTGTTTTTGCACTTTTGAATGCAATTGAAATTTGCTGATTGAATCCAAAGTACTTTTGCGCTTCAAACACATTTTGCAGTGACAAAAATAAGCTACAGACAAAGGGGAGAAATAGGAGAGAGAAACTGGGACTTTTTATAAGCAGCTAGGAAAGTGGGACAATGGAGGAGTAATGGGGACTTTTTTTCTGCCAAACTGGGACATTTGGAGGGTATGTCATAACAAGCACTTTAAATCATGCCTAGAAAACAACTGGTACACAATGCAATCTTTGTAACAAGGAACTGTATTTTATTTCACACTGACTGCAGGATTGTGATGTAAAACATATATCTTGACAGGAGAGCAACCACCCATTACTGGAACATGCTGTCCTTCCTGTTTGCCATTCAGGAGGTCAACCAGGATCCTAAGGTCTTAGCCAACATCACCTTGGGATACAACATCTATGAGAACTACTTTGACACAAGGATGACTTCTGATGCCATAGTAGATCTGATCTCTACTGGACAAGCCAATGTTCCCAACTATTCCTGTGGAAGACAAGATCTCCTCTTGGCCGTCCTTGAAGGAGCTGACTCTCAAAACTCCATCCAGATTTCATCCATGCTGGGTGTTTACAAGGTCCCACAGGTAAGGATGGAATCATAGTTCGGAGAGACCCCAAGGGCCACCAAGTTCAATCCCATTCTGCCACTTACAAAGACACAACCCAAGCACCTCAACAGCTTCTGTTTAAAAAACTGCAAAAAAGGAGACTCAACCACACTCCCAGGCAGCGTTTTCCACTTTCCAATAGCTCTCGCTGTGATGAAGTTCTTCCTAATGTTTAGCTGGAATTTCTTTTCCTGTAGATTGCATCCATTGTTCCATGTTGAACAAGCTTGCTCCCTCCTTCAAATATTGAAACAAGGCTATCATATCACCCATTAACCTCCAAGCTAAGCATACCCAGCTCCCTAAGCAGCTCCTTAGATGGTTTGGTGGTTTCCAGACCTCCTACCATCTTGGTCACTCTCCTTTGGACACTGTCCAGCTTTCAGTCATGCTCAGAATGGAGCCATTTTGCAATTCCTTCTGTACAGAAGGCTGAAAGATAGGACATGTCCTGGAAAAAGAGGGCATTTTGTCATCCTGCTTCCATTCCTTTACAGGCCAGTTACATTTCTGTTTCTCACACTCTGGATGATAAAGCGCAGTTCCCTTTCTTCCACCGGATGGTCCCCAAGGAAGAAAGCCAGTACCCAGGGATAGTCACACTGCTCCGATATTTTGGCTGGACATGGATCGGCCTCATTGCTCCAGACACTGACAACGGGGAAAGGTTCACAAGGACCATGAAGCCCTTGCTTCAAAAGCATGGCATTTGCGTCGCCTTCTCCCAAAGCATTGCAGAAAGAGGAGCCACCACCTTTAGAGTGAAAAGTTCTTCTGTTCTCACTTGGAGAGGAGTCAACATCTTTCTTTACTACGCTGAGACTTTTTCCTTTGTCGAAGGGATCGTCATGATTTATCACGTGGCAAAAACCCTCAAAATGCGCACTGTAGGTAGAATGTGGATCACAACCGCCCAGTGGGATCTCACAGTGGAGCTGAGCTATAGCCCTTTCTCTGCCCAAAATGTCCATGGCATATTTTCTTTCCCTGCCCAGACACATGAAAGGAGAAAATACAATGATTTTATCTCCTATTTTATTCTTATCACTAAACTCATGGAGAAGGCCTTTAGCTGTCCGTATTCAGAGCATGCTTTATCTGTGAAGGTCTGGAGGAGATGTACTGAGAAAGAAATTTTAAGGACTGTCTCCAAGGAGGTGTTTGAGAGGACTCTGTCTCTGGATAGCTTTGTCATTTACAATACCATCTGGGCTGTGGCACGTGCCATACATGAGGCCTATTTATCCAGATCGAAGCAGATGTTGAGGGAGGCTGGTGGAGACCAATCAGGTTATCGGAGGATCCAGCCATGGCAGGTAATGCCTTTGATCCATCTCATAGGTTGCTTCAAGTCATTTCCAATTTATGACAGCCCTAAGGTGACCCTAGCACAGGTTTTCTTTGCAAGTTTCTTCAGAGCAGGTTTGAGAAAACATATGAATCAAATCCACAAATAATCAAATCTGCAAAAGTCAAAGTCGTAAAATGTGGAGGGCCGGCTGTTTTGCCAAATGTTTGGAAGTCAAGGCCTATGAGAAATAGCTTGAAAGAAAGGAAGATTCAAAGATGAACTGGTGGCCATATTGCAATCTCTAACAGGACATCATATGGAATCTAAACACCTTAGAACTGAAAGTGATGCCTATTATATCATATTTGCTTTGTTGTGCTAGTAGTTCAACTTCATCTTGCTTTATTTCCCATGCTCTGTGCTCCGCACACTCCTGAAAGATGTCCATTGAACCTCTGTTTAGAAACTTCCCAAGATGGGGAGTCCAGCACCCTCCAAAGACATCTCTTCCATTGTAGTGATAGGATGATGGGCTACGTCTTCATCTCTCTAATTTCTTTCCTCTCTCCTCCTAGCTGCATCACTTCCTCAGAAATTCCCGTTTATACAACACTTCTACAATGGATGGAATATATTTGGATGAGGATGGAGACCTTGCGACCGACTTGGACCTTGTGAACTGGGTGGTCTTTCCCAACCGATCGGTCGCAAGAGTCAAATTTGGGAGTTTTCAAAGACAGGGAAGCCCTGAGCGCAAGTTCACCATTGACCAGGAGGCCATGGTTTGGCCCAGATGGCTCAACCAGGTGAAGGCAAAACTCATATTTCACACAGACAGTTACATTGGAGAGATTCTATCTTAACCTTTCATATTCCTCTGAGAAGTCACAAGGCAGCTGTATTAGACATGTAAAAAGAACAAAGAAGTCTGGGTGCACCTAAAAGACGACTTATTTACTTGAACATGAGCTTTTCTGAACTCAGCTTACTTCCATTGCTGAAAAGCTGGGTTCAGTTGTGTCCTGGTGTGTTTGTGTGTCACACTTTTTGACTATCTTGATTTGGCAGTAGCAGTCCCAATTAATCCTTTGCCTTCCTACTTCCTGCTTTCCTACTTGCAAAGGGTTACATACCAGCACAGAGCTCCTACTTTCTCATTGTTCATCCATACTTGAATGGGTCTAGCATCATTTTGTCTTGAATCCTATTAGTCCTAGACTAGACTCATTGAGTCAATGGAAATCATGTGAGTGTTGACTTGGCTTTGGTTCAGCTTTGGTTGACTCTAGATTAGCAACAACCAGAGGAGAAATCATGTACTCCTTGCTGTGTCTTTGAACTGCAAATCCCATTATCTTTCATTACAAATGGTACTGAGTATGGGATGTTGGGGTTTGCAGTTCAGCAACATGTAAAGATGGTAGCATGTGCACACTGGTAACCTTGAGGCTGGACTTCTGCAATGTGCTCTACATTGGGCTACCTTTGTACCAAGTTCAGAAACTTCAACGAGTTCAAAACATGGCAGTCAGAATGGTCCCTGGTACATGCAGGAGTCATCCCATAGTGCCAATATTAACACCACTCCACTGGCTGCCAAATAGTTTCTAGGCAAAGTACAAAGGGTTGGTTATTACCTTGAAAGTCCGACACGGCTTGGTTACCTACAGGATTACCTTCTCCTGTAAAATATGCCCCATACAGGTCCTCTGGCAGATATTTACTTTAACTGGCCAGGACTAGATTTGAAATGGTCACACAAAGAGCCACCCCATCAGCCACCCCAAATAGTGGAATAACCTGCCAGGAGAGATTCAACAGCTAGACGAGCTGTCTGGATTTGTAGTCCAACCATCCTTGGGGTTCAAAAGTCCCACTAGGTCTGGATGATTCCCTTCCACTGCGACATTACCTTTAATGCCTTTCCCTTCAATGTTTCTTGTCTTCCTATTTAGACCCTTCCTTCTTCAAGGTGTGTTCACAGCTGTCACCCCGGATACTTCAAGATGGTTCAGGAAGGGAAACCTGTTTGCTGTTATCACTGTCTTCCCTGTGGAGAAGGGACTGTGTCCTCCCAGCGAGGTAGGTCACCCCAGAGTAACAGCATCTCTTTTAAAAACAAATCTTACTTGGATTTAGCCTGGAAAAAAATTGTATAAGAGATGCTATGATAGCCCTATTTAAGCATTTGAAAGGATGTCACATTGAGGAGGGAGGACACAATACAGCAATGAATGCAAGCTCCAGGAAAAGAGATTTCACTCAACATTAGGAGGAACTTCCTGACAGTAAGGGCTGTTCGACGGTGGAACACACTCCTTCCTTGGAGATCGTGGTGGGGTCTCTTTTTTTGGAGATCTTTAAACAGAGACTGGGTGGCCATCTGTCAGGGGTGCTTTGATTGTGAGTTCCTGCATGGCAGAATGGGGTTGGACTGGATGGCCCTTGCAGTCTCTTCCAACTCTATGATTCAATGGATGTTTTCTTGTGTTGTCTATTTGTGGGCCCACAATTATTTAAACAGAACCTCTGCCAAGGATCTCTGGGTGCCAACAAAACTCAGAGTGGGGTCAATTTTTTTTTAAAAAAAGATGGCTGCCAGACCATTCCTGTGTCCAGTTCAAGAAGGATATTGACAAGATGGAACGTGAAAAAGAAAGAATATCAAACGAGGGGTCAAAAATGGTTTTGGCCAAATCTATCCAAATAAAATTTTGGTTCCAAAATGTCGTCTAGGGGCTGTGGGGGGTTACATTAGCTCCTTACATAATTGGATACTTTATTCTTTTTAAAAAACCTCCATAATTTTGTACGTCCCTAATATTCCATCCAAATTTGTTTGTGCTTCTTTTGTACGTCCTGCTTCGACTGTGTTGAATTTTTCATTAATCTTTATCCATTTTCCTGACCTTCTTTTCAGAATGTCACACTTAACTTGAATTTGGTTATTCTCTCTCTAATTCTCAGCCTCATCACATGGGAAAAGACAGCGGAAATGGAGCTGGAGAGTAGCGGCTTTCTCTATGCCTTACCCCACGACCTCAGAGCGCTTCAGTTCTCTTCCCGTGAGAGGCCATTGTAAAAGCATGCATGGATTTTTCCAACATGGCAAAAGACATGCTTTTATGACCACCTTCCATAGGAAGAGAACAAAGGTGCTACAACATCATGCGATAAGGCACAGCCCAGAGAAAGCCACTACTCTCTGGCTCCATTTCCACCTTGTTTTCTCGTGCAATAAGGCTGTTCTTGTGCCAGCAAGAGAGAGGTCTAAACTGAATTCCCAGGGTAATTGTCTTGATAATCTAGTGTACATGTCCTGATAATCTAAATTAGATTAAGTCTAAATGAACGTGATCTTTTTCTCACAATATCTCAGTTTTCAATAGTCAATAACCTTAACTTAATCCTTCATGGTTTTTAAATTTATAACTACTCCTTAATCAACATACAATAACTTCCATTTCTGTTTGCAGTGATTTTATTACTCATTTCCAATCATCCTCAAATTTCTCCAATGATTTTTGTTTTGTTTTGTTATTATTTTCTGTCTTACGCAAAAGTTCTCCCTCCTTCTGCTGTGTTTTTATGCGGAGATGCCCAGAATTGAACAGGGAAGACATGGGGGAAAGTTTGCTTGGGAAGTTTAAACATTTCCTCTAAGAGTAAAAGTTCCTCCTTTTTATCTCAGTGAGATATTTCCAGATTGTGAACTTTCTATGAAATGTGACTTTCAGTTATGTAGAAGTCACTCTCCTTCTTCTCTGCAGATGCTGACAAATGCACCAAGTGTCCAGAAGATCAGAAGCCTAACAAGGACCGAGATCAGTGTGTCCCCAAGTTGATCACCTACCTGTCTTATGACAAAGCTCTGGGGATCATCCTGGTTTGCTTCGCCCTGTTCTTTTCCTTAGCCACAGGCTTTGTCTTAGGGATCTTCATTAAATTCTTACAAACTCCAATAGTCAAAGCCAACAACCGAGAACTCTCCTACGTTCTCCTCATCTCCCTCCTACTCTCCTTCTTGTCTTCTTTCTTATTCATTGGCCAGCCAAGGAAGTGGACTTGCCTTCTCCGACAAACGGCCTTCAGCATCATTTTCTCAATTGCTGTCTCTTCCTTACTGGCCAAAACCATCACTGTGGTGCTGGCCTTCCTGGCCACAAAGCCAGGGAACACAGCAAGAGGATGGCTAGGGAAGACTTTGGCCAACAGCATTGTCTTATCCTGTTCCTCCATCCAAGCTGTCATTTGCACCCTCTGGTTGAGCATCTCTTCCCCCTTCCCAGACTCAGACATGAACTCCCAGCCTGGAGAGATCCTTCTGAAATGCAATGAAGGCTCAGTGGCCATGTTTTACCTTTCCCTTGGCTACCTGGGCTTCCTGGCTGCCACATGCTTCACAGTGGCTTTCCTGGCTAGGAAGCTGCCAGGGGCCTTCAACGAAGCCAAGCTGATCACCTTCAGCATGCTGGTCTTCTGCAGCGTCTGGGTCTCCTTTGTGCCCACTTACCTGAGCACCAGGGGGAAGTACATGGTGGCCGTCCAGGTCTTCTCCATCTTGGCCTCTGGCGCTGGGCTCCTGGGCTGCATCTTCTTCCCCAAGTGCTATATTATTGTCCTGAGACCTGACCTGAACACAAAGGAACACCTCACGATGAAGACAAAAGTTGTCATCTGATTCTTAGAGCACTGTTTTGTGAATCTATGTGTTGCATGGCAGTAATGAATACAAGCTTCATGCCTCAGGAGTGAACAATGGGTGGTATTAAAAATGAGTCTTTCTTTCCAATTAATTGTACTGTGTTTTTAGCCTGTAAGCTGCTTTGTGGCCCAATTATAGGAGAAAAGCGGGATACAAATAATAATAATAATAATAATTATTATTATTATTATTATTATTATTATTATTATTATTATTATTTCCTCACAGAGACACAAACACAACATGTCACAATCAAACAAGAACTCTGAACAGCAACCCCAGAACAGCCTTTCAGACTTTCTCTTTTGCATGGAACTCTATGATACCACGAAGCTACAGGGTTTGAGTAGGGATATGATGAAAATTCATTGCAGAAAATACGGGATGTTTCTGTTTTCTCGATCCCTTGGCTCCTGAGCTCTGAAATGTGCCAACTGCCTATTATTCGGGAACTTTTTAGGAATGAATCAGCTGACTTGTGAGGGACGAGAGGCTTCAAATATCTCACTCTTCACAGAGCAGCGAAAAGAGTAATAAAATCTCCCATCTCCTTCAAGGATGAGAAGACTATCAGAGACATTTACATCCATAGTAATGAGTGATGCACTAGTGATGTAAATGTGTCCGATATTCTTCTCATCCTTGAAGCGCATGTTTCCCAAAAAATCAACATTTTTGGTGAGTGCATTTTATTGGAGGTGGAAATAAGTAATCTGAGTGGAGCAGACAACTCCTTTAAGAGCATAAGAACAAATACGGTTCAAGGAGAGCCAAGGAGGATTAAAGCAAAGGCCTCTCTGGCCCAGCACTCTCTTTTCATAAATGGGCTCTCAGGCACCCAGATGAGAAACTCACCACCAGAAGGACATGAGCACAAAATCTACAGACTTGCATTCAGTGGGCCCTTGGTATCTGCTGGGGTTTGGTTCCAGGACCCCCAGTGGTTACCAAAATCCGTAGATGCTCAAGTCCCATTGAATACAATGGTGTAATAAAATAGTGCCCGTTATATAAAATGTCACACTCATGGTTTCCTTTTTGGAAGTTTTTAAATGTAATTTGAAGCCATGGTTGGTTGAATCTGAGGATACAGAATCCGTGGCTATTGAGGGCCAACTGTATTTTCACCACCAAGGCTGTGTTCCCACTGGCCTAAAACACGCATTAGGATGCGAATTAAGGGGGCATCATTCCCATCTAACCTCAAATTTGATCTGCATTGCCCTGGAATCGTTCCCATTCAGTTTCGAATCTGATTCAAGTTTTATTGTATAATTCGGATTATATGCCTATACACCGGTTTAAAAAAACAGTAGGTTTTAACACAAATTATTTTTGCTCCCGGGGTCCGATTCGCGGTATCCGAATGGGAACAACAAGGGTGTCTGATTCGGGAACCTGGAGATGGGAGGAGCAGCGCTCAAGGGGCTGGTCTGGGGGTGTCACCCTCTTTGGTCTCTTTCTGCATTGCCGGCGCCATTTTCTTCCATTCGCATAGACTTTCCCCCGGTAGATTGCAACCTCCCCTCTACTCCTCATTCATAGACCGATGTGTGAGGAGAGCCATTGAACACCATTTTAAACTTTTCTTTTTGCTTTTTTCACCTCTGTCTGGATGCCTGAGCAGCAGATGGGCTTTGCAGTACATGCCTGCTGGATCGCCCCCCAGACAGCCCAGGGAGAATGGGGGAGGAAAAGGGATTTGGAGGAATGGAGGCTCCTTCCAGAAGAACTATGGGAAGACACGGGAGAGCCTGGACACCCAGGGATCTGAGGGGAGGATCTGAGCCTTCTCTTCTCTCTTCCCCAAAGAGTCTCTCCCCATTGAATCCCACTGCCTTCTCCTCCTTGATCCGATTTGCCAAGCCTGAGCTTTGGATGCATTGTTTCTACCCATTGAATCCCACTGCCTTCTCCTCTTTGATCTGATTTGCCAAGCCTGAGTTTTGGATGCACAGTCTCTACCCATTGAA
>NC_056523.1:1291125-1294775 GCF_019175285.1 Sceloporus undulatus
AGACACACACACACACAAACATATAGGTATATACACACATACATATTTGTGTGTGTGTGTGTGAACGCACGTATATATACACAATGTATATTTGTGTGTGTGTGCGTGTATTTCTAAAGTAAATTATAAAGTAACAACTTTTTTAATTTATGAAAAAAATCTCATCTGTAGTTCCAAACCCACTGTAGAAATAATACAGTTTGAGACCCCTAAACCTTCCCTGGCTCAGTACTAAGGAATTATGGGAACTGTTGTGTTTGTGAGACATTTATCCTCCTCTGCCAGAGAGTGCTGGTGTTATAATAAACTACCATTCCCAGGATTCCCTAGCACTTAATATGGGGAGACACAGAAGAGGACGAATAGAGGCTCCTTCTAGTCTGGGGAGACACAACAGAAGAGCCTTGGATGCAGCCGATTTCCACTAGCTGCCCCAAACCTCCCCCCCCCCCAGACTTGTGAAGTCTGAAGCCTAGGCACTTGATTGACAGCTTGCGGACACAAATGGGAACGGGGAGCAAGTTAATCCGCTTTAAAATAAAGCGATTTAAAATAAATGGGAACGAAAACAGGGTCTAAATGAATCGAGGTAATTTTCCCCTTTTGGTAATGGAAACGATGGAAAAAATTCAAATTATTCCCGGAACATAATCCAAATCAAAATCGTGCCAATATAATCCGTTTTATCTGCCAAGTGGGAACACCCCCCAAGTGGTCTAGTGAGACATTTTGGCTCTAGGAAGCTGTTCCTGGTAGCTGTGATAGACTGGATGAGAGCAAACAAACTGAAGCTTAATTCAGACAAGACAGAGGTGCTCCTGGTTAGTCAAAAGACAACTCCAGGAATAGGGATCCAGCCTGTGTTGGATAGGTTTACACTCCCCCTGAAAACACAGATTCGCAGTGTGGGAGTACTAATGGATTCAACTCTGAGCCCAGAGGACTGGGGGGAAAGGAGAATTTTTGCATAGTTGAAACTAGTCTGCCAACTTGCTTGTCCAAAAACCTTCTTTCATACCAAAAAGACAGATTCTAGACTTTTAGTCAAAGAATCGCCTTATTGTAAAGAAGAAGATCTTAGTAGGCAGGTCCATAACTTTTTGTCAACCATAGATTACCTCCCCTTGGGTTGGTACAATTATATCATTGGTCATTGAACCCTCTAAATTTCTGCGCTTTGTCCATTTGGATGATGTAATGTTCAACCTTCTAGGCACCTGACAAGTGTGTCAATCTGTAGCTTTCGCACCCACATCACACACAACATTTTGTCCCATTGAGATATAAACCCTTTGGCACCTCTGTTTCTTTAAACAATCACTTTAGCATGACATCTAATCTATCACTATCAACACATAGAATCATAGAATCATAGTCTCATAGAGTTGGAAGAGACCCAACTCTAGGATTGTATGTATCCCTGCATAGCAGAAGGGGGTTGGACTGGATGGCCCTTGGGGTCCCTTCCAACTTTAGGATCCTATGTATTCCTGCATGGCAGAAGGGGGCTGGATTGGATGGTCCTTGGGGATCTCTTCCAACCCTAGGATCCTATGTATTCCTGCATGGCAGAAGGGGGTTGGGCTGGATGGCTCTTGGGGATCTCTTCCAACCCTAGGATTCTATAATTCTATGAACCGTGGTCTCCAGCATCATAGTCCACAACTCAAAACTGCAACACCATGCTGGCACTCCAGTAGCTTATATATACATGTTAAAATAATATTATGTGCCTACAAGTGAACTTTAACTTATAGTAGTAGGGCCAGCATGGCACAGCAGTTGAGGTTGGGGCTAAATTCTATGGACCAGGGTTCGATTCCAAGCTTGAGTCCCAGTCTTGAGAAAAGAGCGGGATATAAATAAATAAATAAATAAATAAATAAATAAATAAAATCAAGCTTGGCCATGAAACCCAGTGGGTCACCTCAGGAAAGTCATGCTCTCAGCCTCAGGGGAAGACAATGGCAAACCTCCTCTGATGAAATCTTGCAAAGAAAACCCCGTAATAGGTTCACCTTAGGGTCTCCCTAAGTTAGAAATGGCTTGAAGTCCCACAATACACACAGAGAGAGGAAGGGTTGCTTCACATGAGGTTTCTCATGGCCTTTCTTGAACCCTGGTCTCCCAGTGTCCTAATCTGACACTGAACCGCTACACCATGCTAGCCCTCAAGATTTATTCTGAGAGGGTATGCCACCTTTGCTGTTTTCTGAAGCTGAGAAAGTGTGACTTGCCAAGGCACTCAGTTGGTTTCTATGCCTGAGCAGAGATTCAAAACTTGGTCTCCTAGGTTCGAAGTCCAATACTCAAAGCACGACACTCCGCTGGCTCCCTGATAGATTGTATATACATGTTAAATTACCTTGAGGTTGCTGTGTGCTTTCAAGTTTGACAAGGTTTCCCATGATATTCTTGAAAACAAGCTTGTAAAATGTGGGCTAGACAAGGCAACTGTTACATGGATTTGTAACTGGTTGACCGGCCGAACCCAAAGGGTGCTCAGCAATGGCTCCTTTTCATCCTGGAGAGAAGTGACCAGTGGAGTCCCACAGGGCTCTGTCCTGGGCCCAGTTCTATTCAACATCTTTATCAATGACCTGGATGACAGAATGGGGAGCATACTTATCAAATTTGCAGATGACACCAAATTAGGATGAATAGCTAATACTCCAGAGGACAGGATCAACATTCAAAGTGATCTGAATAGACTAGAAAGCTGAGCCAAAGAGCTTGTTCCCACTAGGGGATACACCGCGTTCTGAATCGATTTCATTAGGCAGCGTGCCCATTAGGATTCGGTTTAAACCTAGAACGGTTCTAGAGCAACCCGGAATCGTTCCCACTAGAAATCGAATCCAAAAGCGGGTTAAAATTCAAACCCGCGTTTTCCTCATTTAACGCGCGTTAAAAAAACACTAGGGTCCTGCCTAGTGTTTTTCCCTTGATTCGCTTTAGGAACCGGATTATTTAGATGGGAACGATATCGTTTCAATCGGGCTAGAAGGATGGGAGGAGCTTACTGCGAGGAGGGCTGTCCTTGGGGGAGTTACCCTTTCTGTCCCGTTCCGTCGATACCTCCGCCATCTTTTGTCCCTCTTCTGCTACAGCGTTGCAAAAAAGGTAAGGACATTGTGTTGATTTTTAATTTTTTATTTTCTGCCGAAGGCGCTCAATCCCTGATTCGTTCAAGCGCCTGGTTCCCATGTTTTTTAAGCGCCTGTCGCTTCCGTGATTAAGCGCCTGGCTCCCCTTGTAATTAAGCGCCTGACTCCCCTTGTAAGCAAGCGCCTGGGTCCCCTTTTTAAGCGCCTAGCTCCCCTTGTAAGCAAGCGCCTGGGTCCCCTTTTAAGCGCCAGGCTCCCCTAGTACTTTAAGCGCCTGGCTCCCCTTGTAAGCAAGCGCCTGGGTCCCCTTTTAAGCGCCAGGCTCCCCTAGTACTTTAAGCGCCTGGCTCCCCTTCTAATTTAAGCCCCTGATGCGATTGTTTGCTTATATCTTGTGCTGAGTTACGTCTCTATTAAACAATGCTATGTTTCCTTTCTTACTTTTGGTACTGGTTTAATGACTTTCTCCGCTTCACTATTCAATAGGAAACGTTAGGGGGGGGGAATGCTTTAGCTGTTATTTCCAAGCTAGCCGTTAGGGAG
>NC_056523.1:1294875-1298752 GCF_019175285.1 Sceloporus undulatus
AAAAAACTGGGTTTTATCAGAGTGCCACCAATGGGAACTTACTCCCGATCCCATTTGGGGCATCCTGAAGGGAAGGATTCATGCACAGAGGATGGGCAAATGGGCGGAACATACCCATCCCACAAATCTATCTCGAGTGGTGAGCGCCATTTTTGTGCTTGCACTTAGTTGCTGGCTCTGAGTGGGATTTAATGGCAACAGGTCCTCCGAGAGGCTTGCCATCCCCATCCTCCAAGACTGGCACAGGGGAATGAGGAGTCTCATGGGGTTTCATGGCAAGGGGTCCTCTGAGGGGCTGGCCCTCACTATCCTCCAAGACTGGGGAGGAGGGATTCACCCAAACAGTGTGACGTAGATGTTCATCATTTCACTGAGAATTAAAAACAAACAAACCTGCGAGCAATAGAAATGGTGGCTCCATTTTAAATCAATACAAATGCCAATGTGAACTCCAACAGGGTAAAATTGCCGCAGAGAGATTTGATTGGGCTAAACACAGTGGGAACTTTGATTCTCTATTGCATGATCAAATCTCCCTGGATCTCCTCACTGCAAAAGCCTAAGTGTGAATGGGGCCTGAATTTAAAAGAGCATTGAAGACCAGTCTCTTCTGGCAGATGGCTTTTAAATTGTGACATTTTAAGTGATTAATTTTAGATTTGGATTGTTTATATATGTTTACATCTTATTCATCCTTTTAAAGGGATTTGTGTTTTAACTGATGTGTTTCAACTGATGTTGTTTTTCTGTTAATTGTTGTCGTCTCCTTCCTCAATCCACATGGAGAGGCGGGTAAAAAATGTTGTTGTTGTTGTTGTTGTTGTTGTTGTTGTTATACCCACACTGGTTCTCTAAAAATAATATCTTTGGCCTTTCTTTTACATGGATGCTTCTAGTGTAAAAGCCAGGCCAAGTTCAGCTGCCCTTCAATGCTGATCTGAGTAGCGGACGGGTGTCACTGTAAACATGTTTTGCTTTCTCCATGAAGCTGTCGTTGGAGCTGCAGAGTGTGCCATGTTGCCAAGGGGATGCATCCCACAATTATCTCTCTATCTACATATAATTATCACACACACACACACAAAACCATAGTGGCTTATTCTCCTATGCTCCAAAGCCCAGAGGAATTTGCTTAAGAATCTGATAATAGACACATTCACATCCACATGAGATGCTTTTCTTGCACTAAAAAAGTTGACGCAAGGGTTGCGGATGCAAATGACTTGTCCTTTTGGGAACCACAGTGGAGATTTCAGAGATTTCAGCAACCTGGGCACTTTTGCCGCAGCGTGTTTTCATTCCTTGGAGATGCCGAGAGCCACAGCTGCTCTCAGTTGGCATGAGCAATGCAACTGGAATTGATGGCAAAGGCTATTATTTCACAGCTCTTTCCCCCTTATTCTCATGAAAGTTTGGCCCACAGATGAAAGAGAGGCATCCATGACAGCATCAATTCCTGGGGCTACTGTATCTCTGGGGGCAATGAAACTGGTCTGGTTTATAGTCCAAATTAAACTATGCACAGTGCTGGGGCCCTGCTGGCACAATGTTGTGACTGGTAATGTTAAATGCCAGTCCTGCAGCCACAATGTTGTGAGTTCAATCCCAAGGGCTGCAAAGTTGAATCAGCCTTCCATTCTTTTGTAAGTCAGTAAAATGAGTCCTCAGCTTGTTGGGGGCAATTGTCTTACAGATTGCAAACCACTTAAAGAGTGCTGCGTTCACTGATAAGCGGTATAGGAATGCAAGTGCTATTGCTGAATGCTATGTTCAAAATAAAGTTCATACGAAAACCAGAGTGGATTCACTACTCTGGTTTACATGTACCAACCAGCACTGATTTATGTACACTCTAGAATATACTTTCAGCCCTTCACATTCATGGAGGTGAGGGGCAATGAAAATGTGCAAATATCTGCAACAATTCACATAGTATGTTTTTACGTTTTCTAAACTACGTGCGTCATCTGCAATTTTCTGTAGTAGGGCGCAAAACTAAAACAAAAATCCTATCAAAGTATTAATAACAAACTCATGAATAATAAAATTTACAAAAGTTAAATCCCTGAAAATCAAGGGCTGACTATATTTCCATGATCAAAAGACAACAGCCTCCTCCTCAGTCAAAGAGTTGTCCTTTTAAGAAGCACAAAGTATTGCAAACTAAAGGGGACTTTCCTTCCTCCATAACTCTAGGAGAAATTATAGGACCAGGCCTGGTGAATCCGGGATCCAACTTTACTGAGGGAAAGAAAAGCATTTCTGTTTGCTGCCCTCTGAACCGAATCCGAACAAAAAGGCAGCCCTGAGCCACAAGCGAATATCTACATTCTAATATAGCTTTGAGAGAAAGGCAGGATATAATGTAAATAAATAAATACATACCAGCTGCCAAGTGCATGTGCTGGGAAAATGCAATCAAGCTAATGATCTGGATAGGTGTCAATTGGTCATGTATAGCCTCCAATAAAATAAACAAAAATTCACTACATAACCCATGTTGCAGTCCCTTGGTGTTGTGGGGAACATCATTTGCTTCTGAGAGAATCTGAAATCACTCTTGTTCTTTGCAAGGACTGTTAAAGTGGTGAAAAAAACAACATGGTGATTAAAAAAATAAATAATATAATATAATAAAATGGTGAAAACTGCATCACACATGTCCAGAGGATCAGCATCTAAACAAGGACCAAGATAAATGGGTTCCCAGGACTGTCACCTTCAAAGAGCCTTTGAGAATGGTTCTGATGTGTATTGCCCTAATCTTGTCTTTAATCTTTAATCTTCATTAAATTCCTAGAAATTCTGCTAGTCAGAGCCAACAAACAAACAAACAAACAAACAAGCTTCATTTATATACCGCTTCATACCACCTAAGCAGTGTCTAAGCAACTTACAACTGTAAGCTAATTTCCCCCAACAATCTGGGTACTCATTTTAGCGACCTCCTCGGAAGGATGCAAGCCTGAGTTTAGCTTGAGCCCTTTTGTTGGTCTTGAACTCACAACCTTGTGGTTTTGAGTGAGTGGTTGCAGTACAGGCATTTAACCACTGCGCCACCAGGGCTCCTAACAACTCTTCTATGTTCCCCTCCCTCCTCCTTTTCTTCTTGTCATCCTTCCTTTTTATCAGACAGCCAAGAAAAGACTAGCATTCTCTGACAAACCACCTTTGACAGCATCTTCTCAGTTGCCATCTCTTCTGTGTTGGCCTTTCTGGCTACAAAACCTGGGAACAGGGCAAGGAGATCGATGGGGAAGAGTCTGGAAAGCATCACTGTCCTTCCTTGCTCCGTTGTCCAAGTTGTCACCTGCATCATCTGGTTGTGGATCTCTTCCCCATTCCCTGACTCTGATATGCACTCCCAGTCTCATCAGATCATTCTACAATGTGACCATGGTTCTGTAGCCATGTTATACTCTTCTCTTGGCCGCCATCTGCTTCACTGTGGCTTTCTTGGCTAGGAAGCTGCCTGGGGCCTTCAACGAAGCCAAGATGATCACCTTCAGCATGCTGGTCTTCTGCAGCGTCTGGGTCTCCTTTGTGCCCTCCTACATTGGGACCAAGGGAAAGTACATGGTGGCCGTCCAGGTCTTCTCCATCTTGGCCTCCAGCGCTGGGCTCCTGGGATGCATCTTCCTCCCCAAGTGCTACATTATTGTCCTGATATTAATACTAAGGAGTTTAGATAATGAACCCTCCTACCTATAATTTGTTGTTTTTAACTACAGTATATGCACTCGCCCTGGGTTTTTACGCGATTTGTATGAAGTTGTGATTGTAATATTTTATTGTTCTGTACCGTGCCATGTGTCACATGATTTGCTAAACTGTACACCGCTTTGATCTATAGGAAAGGTGGTATATAAATAAAGCC
>NC_056523.1:1298762-1306534 GCF_019175285.1 Sceloporus undulatus
ATTATTATTATTATTATTATTATTATTATTATTATTATTATTATTATTATTTCTCATGATGGAAAATAAAGGCAGCGTCTCATCTATATCCTGTAGATATAAAAGATTATATCTACAGGACAGTTAGAGCATTCTGACCCCACTAACATGGCTGTGCAATGCTAGGATTTGTAGTTTGGTAAGGGACTTAGAATTCTCTTCTTCTGGCGCTGCAGTTCAAGAGAATGGGCCAGAGCAGTGATTCTCAGCCTTTGGGCTGCAGATGTTTTTGGACTTCAGCTCCCAGAATCCCTGATTGTTGGCCATGCTGGATGGGCTTTTTGGGAAATAACAGCCAAAACATCTGCAGGACCAAAGACTGTGAAACACTGTATTGCAGTGGTTCTTAACCTTTTCTTTACTGGGGACCCCTTCTACATATCTTTTGTTGCCATGGGCCCCCTGAGACTTAAGATTTAAACTAATAATAATAATAATAATAATAATAATAATAATAGAACCATTAACCATTTCACCATCCCTTAAACCTTCCCTCAGAATTGCTGGAGAGAAAGGGAAGACTTTTTTCGGAGGGTGATAGAGTCTCCTTCCTTGGAGGTCTTTAAACAGAGGCTGGATGGCCATCTGTCAGGGATTGGGATTTCCTGCATGGCAGAATGGGGTTGGACTGGATGGCCCTAGTGGTCTCTTCCAACTCTACGATTCTATGATTCTATGATTCTATGATCTATTGCACTACAAGTAATGAAGAATTCGGCTCCCACCAGAATCCAGACATGAACCATGGCTTCTGATAAAGAAACATGATTGCTGTTTTTCTTACAATACATTCTAGCCTTTTTGTCTTGCATCATCAGATCCTGGTGGGAAGCCAAGGATCTTAAAATCCAAGCATGCTCCACAGTGTACAGTCTGCCCTCCACATTTGCTGCTTTGACTTTTGCAGATTTGATTTTTCATGGATTTGAGTAACATGTTCTCTCTAGGCATCTCTAGGTCCTTCAGCGTGACTCTGCTGGAAGTTGACAATAGAGTTGTGATGGAGGACCTAGAGATTCCTAGAAAAAACACTACTCTAAGTATTTGTTGGTCCTCCAGCGTGATTCTATGGCCAGCCTCCAGAACTTGACCATAGACTCATCGGAGGACCAACAAATACCTAGAGAAGTGCTTTCTCTAGGAATCTCTAGGTCTATTCTTTCTGCTTTTGGCACCAAATTTTCTCTTAAAGAAATCATTCTCAGGAACATACCAAAATGTATTAACTGAGGTATACTGTACTTCTTACATGTTCGGTCTACTAGCTTTGCGTTCCAACTTTGGAGGCGCGAGGGCAAAATATAATAATAATAATAATAATAATAATAATAATAATTCATTGATCTTTTCTGTGCTTCTTTATATATAGCAGCTAATTAACCATCAAGAACAGCTTGCAAATTTTAAGAAGAGTCCCTTAATAAAGGCTGGCATGCAAGATTGTGGAGGGGCGAACCTAAAGAAATCAGGCAAATTCAACACTCACAAAATTACACATGTATGTAGAATCTTTATTACGTATCATCTAAAGGTAATTGCTTTCACGCTCATAAAAGAGATCTGTCTATAACAGAAGCAAATACTATTGTCACCCAACACTGCCACCTAGTGGTCAGTTGGCAAAAGTTATTAATGTTATTCTGCCACCTGCTGGCAAAAGATGTGCATTACATCTAATTGAGGTGAAGTTAAGAGCAGGTAGAATCCCAGCAGAATGTGGAATGATTCTTTGTGGTTCATATGCATTTTGAATGAACACAAGTAAGTTTGGGAGGGGGGCTGCCAAAAAAACTTCCCCAAGGGCTCCATTATTGTCCTGAGACCTGACCTGAATGCTAAGGAGCATCTCACAATGAAAACCAAAAGTGGCAACTGATTGTTGCTACCTTCTTTTCACTCTGGAGAATCTGAGTCTGCAATAAGTGCAAGTGATGTGCCCCAAGAATGAACCATGGGGGGGCTGATGTTGTAACTACTCTCTTCAACTCATAGGTATGTAATGAGTCTCCCTCATCCAAAATGCATGAGACCAGAGATATTTTGGATTTCAGGGGGTTTTCTTTGGCTTTTGGAATGAGTGTATTTGCATTATAATGAGATATATCCTGGAAATGGGACCCAAGTCTAAACACAAGATTCATTTATCTTTCATATACACCTTGTAAACACAGCCTGAATGTAATTATATAACATTTTACAAATAATTTTCTGCACAAAACTAAGCTTGTGTATACACTGACCTATCAGAAGGCAAAGGAGTCACTCTCTCAGTTGCTCCTGAAATAGGTTTTACTTTCTGGAGTATTTTGGATTTCAGAGTTCTGGATTAGGGAGACTAAGGAGTGTATCAAACTGGACGGGAGGCTCTCAATTTCGAAAGAGAAGATACCAAGGTCAATTCGAAAATTCACACAATTACGTGATTACTTAATTCACACCTTAAATTCACAGTAATGGCCTCCCCGAACGCGACCCATATTCTGTGCAAAGTAAGGCATCACATCAGTGGGTTCTTAATTGCGAATTGGTACCCTTGCGCATGCTCAGTGAGACTCCAGTTGACTGGAGCATAGCATATTTAGCGAGTGAGAGAGAGGAACCAAGGAACCCCACAATTTACAACAGCGTTGGAATGGTTGAAAGAACATGCTCTATTCACGTTAAACGAGCATATATTCACTCTTGTCACGTTAAATGGAATATCAGGTTATCCAATAGCTCCCGGTCCATGTCTCTTCATTGGCAGCAGCGTCCCCCCCAGCAATGCTGAAGGGCACGGGAAGCAAAATGAAGCAAATTGCAGCATGGCTTATGGGAAACCCCCCCCCCTTTCCAGATGGGGGGGCAGGACCAAGGAGACATGCCACATCACACAAAAAAAACGCTCACGAGTGCGATGTCAGAATAGGGTTGTGACTTCGCTAGTTCACGTTAACTGTGGATTGACGCATGATTGTGTTCAGAGTGCGTTCGGACTGCCAGCGATCGCGTGTGGCATCAGCTTTTTTATTTGCCACATTGCACCACTGACTCATGTTCAGTGTGATATATTTGGACTACTAGATCCCTTTCACACTTATAAGTCTCCTTAAACCAGATGTCCCCCATCCTATAATCTGTGCTTTTCATTTTTCTGCCCTAAGTGCAGTACTTTACATTTCTCCATGTTGAATTTCATTTTGTTAGCTTTGGCCCAGCTTTCTAGTCTATTCAGGTCATTTTGAATCTTGATCCTGTCCTCTGGAGTATTAGCTATTCCTCCTAATTTGGTGTCATCTGCAAATTTGATAAGTATGCTCCCAATTCTGTCATCCAAGTCATTGATAAAGATGTTGAATAGAACTGGGCCCAGGACAGAGCCCTGTGGGACCCCACTGGTCACTTCTCTCCAGGATGTCCAAAGGAGGGTAGCCAAAATAATGAAGGGTCTTGAAACCATGCCCTATGAGGAACGACTTAGAGAGCTGGGGAATTTTAGCCTGGAGAAGAGAAGGTTAAGATTTGATATGATAGCCCTGTGTAAATATTTGAAGGGGTGTCATTTTGAGGATGGAGCAAGCTTGTTTTCTGCTGCTCCAGAGACTAGAACACGGAACAATGGATGCAAGCTGCAGGAAAAGAGATTTCACCTCAACATTAGGAGGAACTTCTTGACAGTAAGGGCTGTTAGTCAGTGAAACACACTCCTTCCTCGGAAATTGTGGTGGAGACTCCCTTGGAGATCTTTAAGCAGAGGCTGGATGGCCATCTGTTCAGGATGCTTTGATTGGGGCCCTTGGCTCGAGGCTATGGAATTCTGGGAGCTGGAATTTGTTGCTCCCCCCAGCCTCCCATCTCTCCCCCAGCCTCCTGTTTCACGCCCTCCATCCCTCTTCCGAGCAACAGAAGCAATTGGGGCAAAATTGCAGTGCAGCATCATGGGAAATTTGCCTCTTTGGAGGTTTGGGGGGGTGTACCGGGAGGGAAGCAAAGTTTCATTCCACACCAGACTAATTTGGAGTGAAATTGAAGTGAGCTTGAATGTGGATTCTGTGAATTCACTTTTGTATCGAAGTCACCAAAATGAGGCGTCACTTTGGAATCACTGCAGAAGTGCCACAGAAGGAGCTCCCATAGAAATGAATCTCGTCTGATAACACATTGACGTTATGACATGAACCAGCATCGTTAGACTCGCTCTCACGTCGGATCTGAGCTGAAAAATCCCCCAAAAGCTCCGTGTGATATACTCCAAAGGTGAGCATGGAGTCGTGCTGAAGGACCTACAAATGCCTAGAGACATGTTCTGTGTGGGAATCTCTACATCCTCCAGCGCAACTGTGTGGTCAACATCTAATGGAAGTTAACTACAGAAATACTACAAATACCTAGACAAGTGTTCTCTCTCGAATTCTCTAGCTCCTTCTTTGTGACTTCTGGCTGACATTGACTACAGAGTTGCACTGGAGGCCCTAGAGATTGCTAGAGAGAACGCATTACTCAAATCCATCAATCACCAATGCGGTCAAGGTCAAAGCCGCAAATGCAGAGGGCAGAAAGTGTTTTTCAAAAAGTGGGGACATAATCTAAGATTGCATTTTATTTTATTTTTTTATTTATTAAGTATCATATCATCCATCTGTGTCACCCAGAGAGTTCCAATGAGGTTACATCATCTTTGCAAGACTGAGTGAAAGAAGAGAATGAATGATTCCTAAGCCTCTCTGCGAGCATTTTTCTTCCTGTTAGAAATGCTCTGAAACAATAAGGAAATAAATTGTGGCACACATGGCAAAGGGACTTTCACTTTCCAGCCAGTCTACCCGACAACTGTGACTAAGTAGTCCCCTATTGGGCAACACTTTTCTCCCTCAGCCAATCCCAGCTCTTGCTCCTAAATTCCCCAGGAGGGCTTGTATTGATTCGCATTTGCTGCAAAGGACTCCAGCTACAGATGGGTCTTGCCTCCCTTCTTCTGGGGACTGCAGTTCCCATCCTCCTCCTCCTCCTCCTCCTCTGGGCCTGCCCAGGTGAGTCCCTGAAGGGCAGGAGGGCTTCAGTCAGGCTGAAGGGTTGTCCTGGTTGCCTTTTTAAGGCTTTGGGAGAACAAGACAAAAAGGGGCTTTTGGAAAGTGCACTTAGGCAGTGGCATCACTAAGGGGGCGCAGGGAGTGCGGAGCGCACCAGGTGACACCGCTCCTCAAACAGCTGCTTTTGGGCAGAAATGGACTGTGGCATTCACCTGGCTCCCTTTAAATGTGTTAAGAGATGGTGAGAGTGGAGTGAGGCTCAGTGGAAGGAGAAAGCGGGGGAATGACAATCTTGTTGTTTTGTTGTTAATTAAAGTTTCATATTTCAAAATATATATTTTTTTATTTCTATGCTGCTTTGGTCAGACTTTACCTGGAATATTGTGTCCAGTTCTGGGCACCACAATTCAAAAAGGATGTTGAGAAACTGGAGGGCCACCAAAATGGTGAAGGATCTAGAAACTATGAAGCCCTATGAGGAATGTCTTAGGGAGCTGGGTATGTTTAACCTGGAGAAGAGACAGTTAAGAGGTGATATGATAGCCCTGTTTAAATATTTGAAGGGGGAGCAAGCAATGACCATCCCGTCCAACCCCATTCTGCCCTGCAGGAACTCTCAATCAAAGCATTCCTGACAGATGGCCGTCCAGCCTCTGCTTAAAGGCCTCCAGGGAAGGAGACTCCACCACAATCTCCGAGGAAGGAGTGTGTTTCACTGTCGAACTGCCCTTACTTTCAGGAAGGTCCTCCTAATGTTGAGCTGGAATCACTTTTCCTGTAGCTTGCATCCATTGCTCCATTGTGTCCTGTTCTCTAGAGCAGCAGAAAACAAACTTGCTCCATCCTCAAAATGACATCCCTTCAAGTATCTAAACAGGGCTATCATATCACCTCTTAACCTGAAGCTTTCTGGCCTCAAACAAGAGACACTCCTTATGATAAGGGAGATATGGCAGTTCTTTCTAGCCCTGTGGGAAGGACATCTAACTCTGACCCTCTCTCCTCTCCAGGATCTCCGTCACACTCCTTTCGATATGCCGCCACCGTGGTGTCAAAGCCCAGCGCTGGGCTGCCTCGATTCACCGCAGCGGAGTATGTGGATGACTGTCCCATCAGTCACTATGATAGTCACAGCAAGAGAGAATTGCCCCAAGCGCTGTGGGGAGAAGACAACTTAGATGCACACTTCTGGGACACGAGGACTCAGTTTTCTCAGGAGAATGAGCAGGAGTGCGGCGAAGCACTGGGTATCTTCCAGGATCACTACAACCAGAGTAAGCGTGAGTAGGAAGCCTAAACACACACCTTCCTCCTGAGGTTTATGGTGATTGGGAGCACACAAGTTTAGGGGGCTAGCTTTAAGGAGTGTTAGGACTAAAAGCCAAAACGTATTAATAACGTTTATTTATAACACCCTTTCCAGCCAAAGGCGGTACATCAGAACATACACAATGAAAAATAATGATAAAACATCACTCTATAAAATGCTAAAATACTAAAGAATATACTAATATGCTAAAAACAAAAGCAAATAAAATCTTCCTCAGTCGCTACCCATCTTGGCCACTTTATCTGGGGCTCGTTCCCATTACGATTTAAATCGGATTGCTGATCTGTTTATATGACCATTGTTACCATTTGAAACCGGTCCTGATCCTACTTTGATCGATTTCTGCCGCGATAAAGCAAAACAAACACACACAAAAACTGGTTTTTCCAGACACTAGTTTCCTAGCAGTGCTTTTGAAAAGAATTGAATCTGAACTGCGTTCAACAAGTGGGAACAACGGATCTGAATCACATCATTAGGCAGAAGGGTATTTACCTCCCTCAATTGAATGGGCGCGTGCGTCCGTTGCGCCCCGCGCGTGCCTGTGCCACTGCGCTGCCGCGCACGAGCCCCATTGTTTCCAATGGGGCTCGAGCATAGGCGGAATTCGCCTTACGCGGAGGGATCCGTAACGGATCCCCCACATAAGGCGAGGACGGACTGTATATGGGGAAATATATACAACGTAATTTGCTGCAGGTGTGTGTGTGTGCATTTCTGAATGTGTATGTATATATTTGTCTATGTATATATGTGTCTATGTCTATGTGTATATATATATATATTTATATATATTCACACATATGAAATCACATATGCTCTGGGTCTGGTGGTGTATATATACATTTATACATGTATGCATATATATCTGGCAGTTTAGTAAGTAAATAGATAGACCAAAAATCATAATTAAAATCTTTTATTTAACGACTGCTTGTTTCCCGGACTTTTGTACAAGTTGGTGCCGGGGAAGTTCGGAAGAACACACCGAGGATAGACAGGGCAAGGTATTCCCCCAAGCAAGTCCAGCAAAAAGTGGGGGTCCCAACTTCAGATGCTGCAGTGTACAGAAATGTCATCCCCAGCGTGCTGCAGGATGAGAAAAGAAAGGCAAACAAAGAAATATTACTTGATATCATACCCAGAAACACTCATACATGTACAGGAAGGTCTACAGGCGGGTAGATGCACATGCTAGCTATGGTAGGATTGTTCACATGGGGTTCACCATTTCCATCCTATGAGGCTGAGAGAGTGTGACTTGTCCAAGGGTTTTCTCTGGGAGGGTTGTAGGTCAAATTAGGGGGGCAGATAGGGGGCCTAGGAGAAGGCAGTGGATGATGGGATCGGTGGCAGGCAGAAGGAGAGGTGCAGAAGGGCCCCAGGGAGAAGGC
>NC_056523.1:1306559-1311913 GCF_019175285.1 Sceloporus undulatus
GGAAGGCAGAGGATGATGGATGGATTGCAGGTCAATAATGGGGGCAGATAGAGGCCTAGGAAGGCAGTTTATGATGGGATTGGTGGCAGGCAGCAGGAGAGGTTTCAGATGGGCCCCTGGGGGGACAGTGGATATGGGATGTGGAGGTTCAGTAAGAAGTAGGAGTTCAGGTGGGCCCCTGGGGAAGGCAGTGGATGATGTTGGTGGCAGCCAGAAGGAAGGGTGCAGATGGACACCCTGGGAGAAGGCAGTGGATGATGGATCGGTGCAGCAGAAGGGGAGTTCAATGGGCTCCTGGGGGAAGGCAGTGGGGGATGGGATCGGTGGCAGGCGAAGGGAGGTGCGATGGGCCCCTGGGAGTGGCAGTGGATGATGGGATCAGTGACAGGCGAAGGAGAGTGCAGAGGGCCCCCCGGGGAAGCAGTGGATGATGGGATTGGTGGCAGGCAGAAGGAGGTGCAGATGGGCCCCCCTGGGAGAAGGCTTTGGATGATCCGTGGCAGGCAGAAGGAGAGGTTCAGATGGACACCTGGGAGAAGTCAGTGGATGATGGATCGGTGACAGGCAGAAGGAGAGTGCAGATGGACCCCCTGGGAGAAGGCAGTGGAGATAGGATTGGTGGCAGGCAGAAGGAGAGGTGCAAATGGGCCCCCCTGGGAGAAGGCAGTGGATGATGGGATCGTGGCAGGCAGAAGGAGAGGTTCAGATGGACACCCTGGGAGAGGTGTGGATGATGGATCGGTAGCAGGCAGAAGGAGAGGTGCAGATAGGCCCCAGGGAGAAGGCAGGGGATGATGGGATCGGTAGCTAGCAGAAGGAGATGTGCAGAGGGCCCCAGGGGAAGGCAGGGATGATGGGATGGGTTGCACACTGAAGGAGAGGAGCAGAAAGAACATTGGAGGAAACCCAACCCCCCCCATCAAAGCGGGCAAATTTAAACCCCACTTTGCAACAGTGAAACATGCTCAACCCTGCAGAAAACCCCTGGAAGGACCGCAAGCTTACCTTTCCTCTGCGCCAAGGCGCTCCTCCCACGGCTTCCTGGAACCGGCAAGAGGAAAGACCCACCGAAGGAAAAATGGGGCAAATTGCAACAGGGCATCATGGGAAGTTGGAATCTGGGGGGCTCTTGCGATGGAGTTCAGGACTGGGAATTCACACCAGACCGTTCGCACTGAGATCGCACAGAGCCCCAATGCGGATATCACCAATCCACATATTAAGTGCACTCGCCAACACGCGCCAAAAAGAGGAGCCAGTACACAATCAGTTCGGAAGCCCCGCGGAAGGGGCGTACATCCAGCGATGCCAGGT
Organism: Sceloporus undulatus; assembly: GCF_019175285.1. Lineage (NCBI taxonomy): Eukaryota > Metazoa > Chordata > Lepidosauria > Squamata > Phrynosomatidae > Sceloporus > Sceloporus undulatus. The sequence continues at coordinate 1,307,874 of NC_056523.1, forward strand.
ATGAAAGTACATTCGCGTTAGCACGCGAATTTGAATCACCCAGCCGCAAAAGCCCCAGTTCCACACGGCAGAGACCCCATCCGATATAACGCCTTTGGCTGGACAAGCAAATCAGCTCACCACTTTTGTGGGCTGTGATGGCTGGGTCTCCAGTCATCTGAGAACTTCCCTGAACTACAAGGGTTATATGGGAGGAGGAACATGCTAATGAAAGATGACATCACATGCTAATTGACTGTGACAGCTAGCTGATGTAAGGTCTGACTGACCAATCAGAGAGTGGACCGCAGATTCAGAACTTTCTAGGGAAATCTTTATTAAAAGGACTGTGCAGCCATGCGTCCTTTGTCTCTCCCTTGATCCTCTCCTGAGGGGAGAACCAATGCTGTCTCTTTGAGTCTGGAGACACAGACTCAAGGGAATGCAGTGAGAGGCCAGGGGGCCCTCCCTGCATCCAGGAACTCAAAAGACTACAAATCCCATCTGCGTGAGTAGTTAGGAATGGTTAGCTAGTTGCGTTTAGGCCTTTGTTTTTTTCAACAATGGCTTGTCTGGAATGAATTCTGTAACTATGTTTCTTTGACCTGCAAGCAAGGGGCTTGCAAGAGTGTTATAAATTCTTTCTCATCCTATTCTATCCCTTTTTAAAATAAACTTCTTCTTAAAAGCATCTGCTATCTCTATACTCCTATACACGTGCCTAGACTCGGCTATTGAAACAAGATTCTCTCTCTCTCTATCCCTCACAAGTCTCAGTGTGTGTGGGGGAAGGAAATTCACTGAGTGGTGGCACGCGACTATAGGACCTCCAGGGGTTCATTCTGCTCAACAGGGAGCGAGAATGGAGATCTAGGAGATCCTAGAGGGAAAAGTGTGACAAGAGGGGACTCCCTGGGAGTAAAGGGCCACGCACGGGCGCCAAAGGCTCCAGGGAAAGGCCCCCAAGTCACCACCTGGTGGCAGAGGTGGTTTTTCGGACTGTTGGAAACATGTGCTTGCTGGGGCAAGAGTGGTGTTCCGCTCTTGGAGTTTGCTTTCAGTGTGATGCTCTGAAGAAGTTCTCTTTCTCTTTTCTCTATCTCTCTCTGCACTCTCTCTCTTGTGCTCAACTGACGAAGGGCTAAGGAGAAAGAAATGTGCGGCTCTTTCCCTTCTGTTCTTTGCTTGGGGAGGAGGCCTTTTCAAACTGAAGAGCTTGAGTTTTGCTTTTCTTTCTGCTACTCTCCTTGGTGATAGGAGGGGGTTAGGGTCGGGTGGCTCCTGTTGCCTGGTGTGTGTTGTTGTTGCTGTTAGGAAGGAAGAAGGGGTGGTTTGCACACAGCACCCCTTTAAACCTAACAGTTGGGAATTCTGTTGGGTGAGAGCCAACAGGCAGAGATCAAGCTTGCAAAAAGTGTTGTGTGATCTTCACTTTGCTGAAGGGGTGCTGGAGACAAGAAATTGCAAAGTCGCCGCCAGTGATTTTTTTTTCTTTCCTCTTTCTTTTCCTCTCTCCAAGTGGGGGGGAGGAGGAATCAAGGAGAAGTGTAGGGGCAACGCAGGGATCCCTTGTCCTTTGCTGGCATGACAAAGGTAAATTTCTGTTTGTGTTTTTCTCTTTCTTTCTGATAAGGAAAGGGGAGGGGGACATTTAGCCCACTCAAGGAGGGGCTGCTTCTTTTCTAGTGAGCTTTAACAGGCCAGTTTTTTCTGTGGCTACTGACGCTGGGAGAGCATTTAGTGGTGGAGTTGGGGAACTGCCGGAAGGGAAACCAGTTTCTCTCCTCTTTACATTCTGCCTCCCAAAGATTGCAGCGTGTTCTGCACACATCCTCACTTCATGCAAGCCATTGTGTTTGTTTGTTTTTATTATTAGCCTTGCGTTATACTTTATCGTTAGTGTTTAGTCATGCACCTGCGCTCTGGCAAGTCATACCATGGCTGATATAAACCCAAAATACCTCAAGGGAGGAGAGGTGACTCTATCTCCGTCTCCGGCCCACCGTCCCCAACCCCGGTTATGTGGACTCAATGATGAAAATGTTTCACGACATGCAGAAGAAATTCAACGAGACAGGCTGAACCGCGCCGCCAGGACGCTGAGAATACCGAAGAAGGATGTTTTGGAGATGCAACGGCGCACGAGGAGATTCAACGAGACATGGCTGACCACGCGCAGGACGCAGAACAACGAGCCAGATGCGGAGGAACGACACGCCAGCGCAGGCAGAACGAAGATTGCAACGCCAGGTGTGACCTCTTGCTGGTTGCACCCAGGCCAGCCACAACGCCCTCTCTGGGTGGGATGAAGGGCGACACCGACGCTTCCCCACTACAAAGACTGGCACGACTTTGAGAGTTTTTTGGGTTTTCAGCGGGTGTGCATGACCCACGGTATCAGAACCATAATGAATAGCTTCGCCCATCAGCTAAGATGCTTTCGCGACATTAGACGCCACTGGCACCGGGAGAGCGAATTTCCACCTCTTTTGGAGAGGGCTCGCAACGCCTTGTCTCACCCGAGCGGGAGGATACGCTTCAGACGAACGGACAGGAAACCGAACTCATCTGACTTCGACCTGGCTTATTGCAGTTTAACGGGAAGGGGCTTTGGTTCAAGTAGCTAGGCACCACACTGGAGGCAGCCTGCTTCCTCATGACTGGCAGTTCTCTTACATTATCCCCGGAGTGGTCCAATATGTGCTGGCAAATCCTAGCAAATTGCAAAAGGCAGCAGAGGCGGCATGCCGTTACGGGATTTTAGGAGGACCTGCCTGCTTGCCCATCAGGCCTCCCAAAACCCAGCTGCTCCATTCACTTCCATCGCAGGACACCTTCCTCAAGTTCAGCAGCCTAAAGCTGTGCACCCAATCACCTCAACAGCTCGCCAGCTCAACCCTCGCAACCACAAGCGTTTTAACATCCCTCATCGTCTTCACAGGCAAACCTAATGCCAAAGATGGCACCTAAACGGTATTTTGGGACATTAGCCATATTAGCTCCGTGCCCCACCACACCAGAACCTTAGCACGTGATACATGTTAGCTCAGGACCACAAAATCACGATGGTCTGAGTCTTGGTTACAACAGTAGATCATGCAATCACTCCATGATTCCTGTTCAACTCAGGCACACCTGTGGTCGGTGTGACAGAGTTTGTGGTAGCATACAGGGTTCCGGCGCACAGATCTAGCCTGCATCGATCCTTTGTGCGAACCTAACATCATATAAACGGACACAAAAGGTTCTTGTAAAAGGCTTCAGGGCACAACCGAGAGCTGTGAAGAAGGAAAGAATACTCATAAACTATAAGGGATGGAAGGGACCCTGAATTTTGAAATTTACAGCGAATATGAATGACTGAATTAGAGGTGCAGAAGGGCCCCAGGGAGAAGGCAGAGGATGATGGGATGGATTGCAGGTCAAATAATGGGGGCAGATAGAGGGCCTAGGAGAAGGCAGTTTATGATGGGATTGGTGGCAGGCAGCAGGAGAGGTTCAGATGGGCCCCTGGGGGGGAGGCAGTGGATGATGGGATTGGTGGCAGGTAGAAGGAGAGGTTCAGGTGGGCCCCTGGGGGAAGGCAGTGGATGATGGGATTGGTGGCAGCCAGAAGGAGAGGTGCAGATGGACACCCTGGGAGAAGGCAGTGGATGATGGGATCGGTGGCAGGCAGAAGGGGAGGTTCAGATGGGCTCCTGGGGGAAGGCAGTGGGTGATGGGATCGGTGGCAGGCAGAAGGAGAGGTGCAGATGGGCCCCCTGGGAGAAGGCAGTGGATGATGGGATCAGTGACAGGCAGAAGGAGAGGTGCAGATGGGCCCCCCGGGAGAAGGCAGTGGATGATGGGATTGGTGGCAGGCAGAAGGAGAGGTGCAGATGGGCCCCCCTGGGAGAAGGCTGTGGATGATCCGTGGCAGGCAGAAGGAGAGGTTCAGATGGACACCCTGGGAGAAGTCAGTGGATGATGGGATCGGTGACAGGCAGAAGGAGAGGTGCAGAAGGGCCCCAGGGAGAAGGCAGTGGAGGATAGGATTGGTGGCAGGCAGAAGGAGAGGTGCA
>NC_056523.1:1312013-1317151 GCF_019175285.1 Sceloporus undulatus
GAGAAGGCAGTGGATGATGGGATTGGTGGCAGGCAGAAGGAGAGGTGCAGATGGGCCCCCCCTGGGAGAAGGCTGTGGATGATCCGTGGCAGGCAGAAGGAGAGGTTCAGATGGACACCCTGGGAGAAGTCAGTGGATGATGGGATCGGTGACAGGCAGAAGGAGAGGTGCAGAAGGGCCCCAGGGAGAAGGCAGTGGAGGATAGGATTGGTGGCAGGCAGAAGGAGAGGTGCAAATGGGCCCCCCTGGGAGAAGGCAGTGGATGATGGGATCGGTGGCAGGCAGAAGGAGAGGTTCAGATGGACACCCTGGGAGAAGGCTGTGGATGATGGGATCGGTAGCAGGCAGAAGGAGAGGTGCAGATAGGCCCCAGGGAGAAGGCAGGGGATGATGGGATCGGTAGCTAGCAGAAGGAGATGTGCAGATGGGCCCCAGGGAGAAGGCAGGGGATGATGGGATGGGTTGCACACCGAAGGAGAGGAGCAGAAAGAACATTGGAGGAAACCCCAACCCCCCCCCCATCAAAGCGGGCAAATTTAAACCCCACTTTGCAACAGTGAAACATGCTCAACCCTGCAGAAAAACCCCTGGAAGGACCGCAAGCTTACCTTTCCTCTGCGCCAAGAGCGCTCCTCCCACGGCTTTCCTGGAACCGGCAAGAGGAAAGACCCACCGGAAGGAAAAATGGGGCAAATTGCAACAGGGCATCATGGGAAAGTTGGAATCTGGGGGGCTCTTGCGATGGAGTTCAGGACTGGGAATTCACACCAGACCAGTTCGCACTGAGATCGCACAGAGCCCCAATGCGGATATCACCAATCCACATATTAAGTGCACTCGCCAACACGCGCCAAAAAGAGGAGCCAGTACACAATCAGTTCGGAAGCCCCGCGGAAGGGGCGCACATCCAGCGATGCCAGGTATGAAAGTACATTCGCGTTAGCACGCGAATTTGAATCACCCAGCACGCAAAAGCCCCAGTTCCACACGGCAGAGACCCCATCTGATAAACGCCTTTGGCTGGACAAGCAAATCAGCTCACCACTGTTGTGGGCTGTGATGGCTGGGTCTCCAGTCATCTGAGAACTTCTCCTGAACTACAAAGGGTTAATATGGGAGGAGGAACATGCTAATGAAAGATGACATCACATGCTAATGAGCTGTGACAGCATAGCTGATGTAAGGTCTGACTGACCAACCAGAGAGTAGGGCCGCGAGATTCAAGAACTTTCTATGGGAAATCTTTAAAAGGACTTGTGCAGCCATGCGGTCCTTTGTCTCTCCCTTGATCCTCTCCTGAGGGGGAAACCAGATGCTGTCTCTTTGAGTCTGGGAGACACAGACTCAAGGGAATGCAGGTCGAGAGGCCAGGGGGCCCTCCCTGCATCCAGGAACTCAAAATGACTACAAATCCCATCTGCTGTGAGTAGTTAGGAATGTGTTAGCTAGTGCGTTTAGGCCTTTTGTTATTTTCAACAATGGCTTGTCTGGAATGAATTCTGTAACTATGTTCTTTGACCTGCAAGGCAAAGGGGCTTTGCAAGAGTGTTATAAATTCTTTCTATCCTATTCTATCCCTTTTTAAAATAAACTTCTTTCTTAAAAGCATCTGCTATCTCTATACTCCTATACACGTGCCTAGACTCGGCTATTGAAACAAGATCTCTCTCTCTCTATCCCTCACAAGTCTCAGTGTGTGTGGGGGAAGGAATTAATTCACTGAGTGGTGGCAGCGCGACTATAGGACCTCCAGGGGTCTCATTCTGCTCAACAGGGAGCGAGAATGGAGATCTAGGAGATCCTAGAGGGAAAAGTGTGACAAGAGGGGACTCCCTGGGAGTAAAGGGCCACGCACAGGGCGCCAAAGGCTCCAGGGAAAGGCCCCCAAGTCACCACATGGGCAAACCACAGTTGCTTAAACCTTGTCACTCACATGCACACAATCGTTTCCTGTTTAGAAGTTAAGAAAGAAATCTTAGGGCTCATTCCCACTTACACTTTAAACTGATATCTGATTCACCTTCGATCCATGTTAGTAATCGATTTCAAAAGGTCCGTCATTCCCACTATAAGACCGTATCTTTTCATTATCAATGTAATCGCTTCTTTTTTGGCACAATTGTCCTCCCCGCTAGCTTGCACTGCTTCAAAATGTATGTCAACTACCAGTGACATAAGCAGCAGCCTGGGCAGCCCGGCTTGAGAACTGTAATGTTTTTGGCTGGATCTTAGCCTCTTCTAAGTGGAGAGTTTGGGTCCCACTAAGAGACCACCCACAAGAAGTGGAAAGTCAAGACCAGGCCCTGAGATCTGGCAACCCTAGTAATGGTCAACGTTGGGGGGGGGGGGGTGTTGTTTGCTGGCCCTGTTTGAATGCTGATATCCTGGATTTGTCTTTCTTTCCTTTCAGCATCTCACTCCCTTCTGGATGTCACCATTCTGCAGTGGACTTATGGCTGTGAGCTGAGCGAGGAAGGCCAAATTAAAGCGTATGAAAGGTTGGCTTATGATGGAGAGGAGGTCATGAGCTTCAACCTGGAGACTCTCAAATGGAGGGCAGGATCCGACTCCAAGTCTCAAGCGCTCAAGAGGCTGTGGGATGGTGACGCAGCCTACCGCGAATACCGGAAGCACTTACTGGAGGAGGACTGTGTTGCACTGCTGCGGAAATACCTGGATTATGGGAGGGGGAGTCTGAGGAGGAAAGGTGAGTCCAGAATCAGGGATGGTAGTGGAATAAATGGCTCAGAAGGAAAGTCTAGTACTTATGAATATAGTTGGCCTTCCACATTTGTGGCTTTACCTTTTGCAGATTTGATTATTTGCCATTCATATGTTCTCCCTAGGAATCTCTAAATCTTCCTGTGCAGCTCTGCCAGAAATTGACCATAGAGTTGTGCTGGAGAATCTAGAAGTTCCTAGAGAAAACACTTCTCTAGGCATTTGTAGGTGCTCCAGTATGATTTTGTGATCAACATCTGGCTGATCATTGACCATAGAGTTGCACTAGAGGACCTGGAGATTCCTAGTGAAGTGTTCTCTCAGGTAAAAATAATAGTGTTTTTTTTAATTGGTGGTTTTGCCACATTCACAAGGGTCCTTTACCCCTAATTCCAGCGAATGTGGGGGGAACACTGTGATGAAATATGAAATGTAAACTGCTATTACTTATTACTAAAGTGATAAGAAACGCTGTTAGTGACTTGCAAAGATGTATGATAGGACACCGACAAGGGTACCTGGTGAACAATGGGACCAACACAATGTAAATCCTATTGATCCCATTGTGCAATGGTCATTTTGCCAGCTTTGATATAGTGCAGCGTAACAGCAGCCATTTACTGGATACGGACATTATGGAACTGCCCAGTTCTCTTAATTCTAGCAGATGTATATCAATTTACAAAGATGCCATCTTTGTTACATCTTTGGGCTTCAGTTCCCAGAATTTCCAGCATGGGCAATGAATATGCTCCAACATGGAATGGGCAAGGGGGTGAGGACAATGATCAAGAAAAAGTAACTTTTCCAAGCCCTAGGGCCCCATTGTACTACCTGACCCTGGGAAGCCACCCACCCCGGTTGGATATCCTCCATTGACTTGAGCATTGAACACGGATCATTGCAATTTTCCCAGAACCCCCGGCAGTGAAGGTGCTGCTGCACAAGACAGAGCTGGAGAGCCTGGAGAGCCTCATGTGCCAGATCCGTGGCTTCTACCCCAAAGAGCTGGATGCCAGTTGGATGAAGGATGGGGTCAACATGGAGCAGGAAACCTTCCGGGCCGGAGTTGTCCCCAACTCAGATGGGACCTACCATACCTGGCTCAGAATCATGATTGACCCCAAAGAGAGGGGCCGCTTCCGGTGCCATGTAGAACATGATGGCCTCCCTACGCCCCTCGATGTGGCCTGGGAAGCACCTGCAGGTAAGAGTCTAGGTGGTGGAAATAGGCTTTAAGAGGGGTTGGCAACAGCTCAGCAGGGGAGGGTGCCACCTGACATCACTGGACCTCACTTCTGACCACCATTTTGTCTGATTTTGGGCCACTTTCTTTTCTTTCACCACCACCATCCCCCCCCCCCCAATTGGATGTGCTGCTTCTTAATACTGTATCTAAGATGTTTGGAAACATTTTAGTTTGGGACAAAAATATAGTTGAAAATAATTCAATTTTTTTTTAAAAAAAAAACTGGCAGGTTCTGGGGGATTTGTGGGCTACAGGGGCCACAAATGGGGATCCCAAGAATCATGGAACCACAGAATCATAGAGTTGGAAGAGACCTCAAGGACCACTCCGTCTAACCCCCTTCTGCCATGCAGGAACTCACAGTCAAAGCACACACACCACATACACACACAGAGATGGCCATCCAGCCTCTGTTTAAAGACCTCCAAAGAAGGAGACTCCACCGCTCTCTGAGGGAGTGTGTTCCACTGTCAAACAGCTCTTACTGTCAAGAAGTTTCTCCTAATGTTGAGGTGGAATCTCATTTTGTGTTACTTGAATCCATTGCTCTGGGTCCTTTTCTTTGGAGCTGCAGAAAACAAGCTTTTTTCCTCCTTCAAATGGCACTCCTTCAAATAAACATACCCAGTCTCTCCTCATAAGACATGTTTTCCAAGTCTTCCACCATTTTAGTCCCCCTCCTTTGGACACACGCCAGCTTCTCAGCATCCTTTTTGAACTGTGGTGCCCAGAACTGAACACAGTATTTCAGGTGAGGCCTGACCAAAGCAGAATAGAGTGGCACTATGACCTCCCCTACTTTAGACAGCCTGCATTTTGTCCCTTCTTAAATATTTGAAGTCTCCAGGACCAGATGAACTCCATCCAAGGGTATTAAAAGACCTGGCAAATGTAATATCGGAGCCATTGGCAATAATCTTTTAATACTCCTGGAGAACAGGAGAAATCCCAGGAGATTGGAGGAGGGCAAACATTGTCCCCATCTTCAAAAAGGGGAAAAAAGAGGATCCCAACAATTATCGTCCAGTTAGTCTGACATCAGTACTAGGAAAGATTCTGGAGCAGATCATTAAACAGAGAGTCTGTGAACATCTAGAAGGCAATGCCATCATCACAAAAAGTCAACATGGGTTTCAGAGAAACAAGTCATGCCAGACAAACCTAATCT